>NC_068321.1:28047375-28079875 GCF_025860055.1 Xyrauchen texanus | reverse complement strand
TTGAGTCAAAGAGTCAGGAGACAACAAAGCAGGTTCAAGGTCAGTCTGTTTTAATGGTTTGTTCTTAAGCATGCAATCGACGGTAACCATCGATAACATGAAATAACTTTGTCAAATAAATGAAAGCACTTTCGATTCCCTTAGTCCGATCTGTCGTGTTTTCCATTCACTCTCTCTCCCGCACTGATGCCCTGGTGTTAGGGATAATTGTGAACCAGGTGATGAGACTTTCCGCTCTCTTTCTCCCGCACATGAAAAACTGAATAACTGAAAATTAATAATGCAAACATTTAAATAGATGATATACAAATACTTCAACTAAATAATGAATCGAATAATGAAAAAAACATCTCTTCAAAAAATGTGCATCGAGCTCCCCGTGTTGTGGCCAGTGTGGAAGAGTTTGGCCAAATGCATGAAGCTATGACAGGCAGATGCATGATGGGAGGTTAATGCTCATTGGCTGTGTGTTAAAGTTTAAATATCAGTGGAGTTGAACAGGTGAGATCTTTCTCCAGGTCAATGTAAAAGAAGATTAACCTGTCCGTTATTATCTGCATCATTCTACACACTCATCTCTATTAAACTCTACAGAGATCAAAACAACAATTCTCTTGTATTTTTGTCTGTTTGGAAACGCGACTAATAAATGTTGAATCTCTAACATTATGACACATTTATTAGTTTCCATAACAGGAGACAGACATCATTTTTAAATTTTTTTTATTATTGTGTGATTCATATAAATTTTAGTTAGGATTTATTAATGTTATATATGTAATAAAACCGTGAAATATTTATATTGAATTTAAGTTTGTGCCAGGCAATTAATAGACCTGCCAGTAGAGGTCCCTGTCAGCACATTTCTACCTTTTACTGGAACCTGATGGAACCAAAGATAAATTCAATTTAAACATAACTAAATTGCTTTACAACATAATAAAAAACACGTGTCTCATAACAAAGAAAAGGACTGTTGACATCAGTTTTAGATTTTTACTGTATCCAATTTGTTTCCAGGCATGTTTAGGTGTTTTTATTTATTTTAGCGCTCATCCAAGTATTCTGCTGCATTTAAATATACTGTTAGTTTCACACGTGCATATGAACCTGTACCACATCCTCATAAATAATGTTTTGCAACCTTTAGTCTATAATGAGGCTTTTTTATGTTTAGTTAATAAGAGTTCATCTTTAAGAGAAAATGAAAGCAACAACACAGTGGCGTGACCTTGCAAAACAAGATAAACCGCTGTGTTGTTGAGGGTTTGACTTTTGTTTTGCACACACATATCTCCTTCATAACAGCAAACTTTAAACTAATGGAAAATTTCAGTGTGACACATTTTATTTGTATAGCGCCTTTCACAACACACATTGTTTCACAGAAGATCAGCATTAACAGACGATACATTTGTAATGTCTATAATGTCTTAGAGTCAACATTGTGTATAAAAATCAATAATTTTATTTATTCATTTTATCATGGTCATTTTAATTGAGCGTGAGCGTCACTGCAAAAAGAGACTCAGAGCCGAAACTCCAGCCACACTGCAGCTCACGCATTGCTCTAACATGCTGCTGACACTTCCAATGTGAATGCTCTAATTTGTTATTATGGACGGCAAAAACATTTACACAATGTTCACGTACCGATCACACTTGCAATGTGAAATGGGAGTAAGATTAATGATTAATGTCTTTGAAGTTCATCCTGGATTAACTGCAGAATTTCATAAAAATGCAATTGTAGCTTTTGTTGGCAATTAAACAATAGTCGATATATTCCATTTCAAGAGTGAAGTCCATCGTTAGACTGAGGTGATGCAAGCTGAGAGTGTGAAGCGATTGGTTGATATGATATGATATCATGTGATATGAGCGCGAAGCAATCATTTGTGCTCCGCAACTGCATTCGGGTCCTTGAATAACATATAACATGTGAGCCGGTGGACTTTAAGGGCAGACAGTGGACTTTCTGGTGCCCCCCTAGGGTAAGATGGTGCCCCCCTAGGGAGTTGATGCCCTACGCAGACTGCGTCGTCTGCTTATAGGGAGCGGCGGTACTGGACCTCGGGATATGAATCCTGAGGTTGAGACATGGAAACAAATAGAATAATAGCATAATGCCATAAAATTGTATGCAGAGATATAAATCATGATCACTGTTTCTGGTTCCGGCAGACCCAACTAAAGCAGCCTAATTGTGGGTTGGAGGATAAATGAGGTGTATGTCTGGATAAATAGATGAGTCTTTAGTCTAGACTTAAACTGAGAGAGTGTGTCTGCATCTCGAACAGTGTTTGGGAGACTATTCCATAGTTTAGGAGCCAAATATGAAAAGGATCTTCCTCCTTTTGTGGATTTTGATATTCTAGGAACTATTAATAGGCCAGAATTTTGTGATCATAATGATCGTGATGGAATATAGTGTGACAGAAGATCACTTAAGTACTGCGGAGTCCATACAAAGCTTTGTACGTAGTTACAGAATATTAAAATTAATACTGAATTTAACAGGTAACAATGTAACGATGATAAAATGGGGCTAATATGATCATATTTCTTGGTTCTCGTCAGCACTCTGGCTGCTGCATTTTGAACCAATTGAAGTTTATTTATTGATCTTGCTGGACATCCTCCCAGTAATGCATTACAGTAATCTAGTCTTGAGGTCATGAGCGCATGAATTAGTTTTTCGGCATCAGCAACCGAGAGCATGTGCCTTAATTTAGCAATATTTCTTAGGTGGAAGAATGCTGTGCTACAAACATTTGTAATTTGATTTTCAAAACACAGATTGGTATCAAATAGTATTTTCGACATAAACAGCAGATTTAAAATCGGTGTATAATTAGCCAGTTGTCCAGGATCAAGTAGTGGCATCTTAATAAGTGGTTTGATAAATTACATTTTAAAGTTTCTTGGGACATGTCCTAAGGATAGCGAGGAGTTAATAATATTAAGAAGAGGGTCTGTGTATCTCAGCGAGTATTGATGCTGACTATCACACCTGGAGTCGTGAGTTTGAATCCAGGGCATGCTGAGTGACTCCAGTCAGGTCTCCTTAGCAACCAAATTGGCCAGGTTGCTAGGGAGGGTAGAGTCACATGGGGCAACCAAATTGGCCAGGTTGCTAGGGAGGGTAGAGTCACATGGGGCAACCAAATTGGCCCGGTTGCTAGGGAGGGTAGAGTCACATGGGGTAACCTCCTCGTGATCGCTATAATGTGGTTCTCGCTCTCGGTGGGGCGTGTGGTGAGTTGTGTGTGGATGCCGCGGAGAATAGCGTGAAGCCTCCACATGCACTATGTCTCTGTGGTATTGCGCTCAAGTCACGTGATAAGATGAACGGATTGACAGTCTCAGACGTGGGGGCAACTGAGATTCGTCCTCCGCCACCTGGATTGAGGCGAGTCACTACACCACCATGATGACTTGGAGCGCATTGGGAATTGGGCGTTACAAATTGTGGAGAAAAAAAAAAGAATAGTTTCTGAAATGACAGGAGATACCTCTTTTAAGAGCTTAGTTGGTATTGGATCTAACATACATTTGTTCGCTCTTCGAGACCTATGACAGCGAAGGATTGATGTTGCATGTGAGGAAAATTATGAGACACTGTTTTCTGAGGTGCGATGACAGATGATTGCATAATCCCAATTTTATTTCTGATTATTTCAGTTTGTCATTTTTTTCAAAATGGAATATCTGGTTCAGCTGAGGATTTATTCCTAACCAATTTGGCTACAGTACTGAGTAAACACCTAGGATTGTTGAGGTTATTTGCTATGAGTTTGCTAAAATATTTCAATAAAAAGCATGACAAAGAATAATTTAGATAATCACTAGGCCCACACAGAAGTTGCGTGAAATTAATCTTTCCCACAACTGTTTCCAAAAATCTGAAAAAGTCTGAAGATTCTGTTTGGGCCTGAGAATCAATTGCTACATAATTGCGTTTCCTCACTGGTTTGTCCTGCGCACAGTAAAAAATAGAAAACTTTCAGTATGATTTCCTATAATGATAATACTAAACAAAAACTATAAAATAGCAGCTAGCGGCAATTACTGGGGTCCAAGCAGGATTAGAAAAACAAATTGTCTAAATGTGACCTAAATTGACAAGTTTTTGGGAGAACTAAAACAACCAAATATAAAACATTGTAGAGTTACAAGCATTTTTTTTTTTTTGATGTTTATTATAATTTGTTTCGACAAGTATTTGCAGATTTCGGCAGAATTCTGTGTGCATTCTCAGAATGTCATGTTAATTCGCACCAAGTTTCATGCAGTTTGAACGTTGCATTCAGGAGATATAGGCCGTTTATAAAAATGGTGGACAGTTAAAATAATCAGTACAAATACAATAGGGCTCCAGCTCCTTCGGTTTTTAGATTAAACTTTAAGCCTTTGAGGGGTGATTTGCATCATGTCAAGAAGAAAAAGTAGAGTGCTTTTCTACTTGACATGCCACAAAGTGCACTCTCTTTAATGCAGAATTAAGACTTTGGAAAGTGATAATATATATGTTTTAATGTTGCTTCTACCAACACGAGAATCATTTACTTCAAAAGTTTGAGAGCATTTCTGCATCCAGATAATCATTGAATGTTTTTCAATGTGTCTATTTGCAGATGACATAATGGCACTCACCCCAGAGACCAAACTAAACTACTGTAGCTGTTTGTTTTATAACCTCTATTATACCTTTATAAAACTGGTTTAAATATCAGTCTAGTTTACTGGAATGGGGAATTTACCTGTATGATTTCTGGAAAATTTTTACCTGAAAACAAAAATGAAAGCAACAACACAGTGGCGTGACCTGTTCTGCCAGGGGAATTTGTGTTTTGCTGATGATGACACAATATAGACCATTAACTTGCAAAACAATTCGGGTTTGACATTTATTTTCACTTTCAATTAAAGCCTTACGATAAGGATCCATCGTAAATGTAGATTATCCCTGTATGATTTTGTTACCTCATTGTAAATGATAGAAAGCTTTCAGTATAAATTCCAATAATGGTAAATGTTCTACATCTATATAGCGCTTTTATAAACTTTATAAAAGTTTTCAAAGCGCTTTTACTGTGACTCATTCACCCATTCACACACACATTCACATACCAATGACAGCAGAGCTGCATGTAAGGTGCTAGTCTGCCATTGGGAGCAACTTGGGGTTCAGTGTCTTGCCCAAGGACACTTCGGCATGTGGAGTCATGTGGGCCGGGAATCAAACCACCAACCCTGAGATTAGTGGCCGACCCGCTCTACCACCTGAGCCACAGCCACCCCTAATGCTAATACTAAGCTACAACTGCAAATTAGAATAAAAGTGTAAGCCACTGAGTGCTGATAGTCGCATGTCATCATTGAGCCAGTTTACATGCACCCCAATACTCTGATCATTCCCAGAAAGCAGCTTATTAAAAAAACCAGACTAAGCAAGAAATCCGTGTTTACATGACATTTGAAATAATTGCTTTAATCTCTCTTTTGAAGTCAAATTGTGAAGAGTCATGCGCACAACACTTGATCACATTAAATAAGCCAGTAAGAATGCGAGTTAAGGTGTTTACATGCCACGTGAAATCTGTGTAATGGGCAAAAATCTACCTGTGTTGACCTGTTTATTCTTATGTCATTTATGACCTTACAACGATAAAGGAACGCTGTTTATTGCATTTACATGACCACACACATTGTCGGCTTACTGAGCATAATTGGCTGTTATATGCATTTATTATAAATAAAATACTTTTTATAGAAGTGCACGCTTATATTTATTTCGTGTTTTGCTACAGTGAATACATCTGGATCTAGTTGACACTGTTCACTTGGGTTGTTACTAGCAACCATTATGCTAGCAGTTTGGATCCTTAAGCTAATGAAGTATCATATTTGGAACACAATTTTCTAAAGCTTCTACATCATTAATTAATTAAATTGGTGTTAAACATGTTTAATTCAATATTCTACATACTAGTGTGTATTGGTGAATCATTTATATCTGAAAGCATCCTGCGCAAACTGTGATGGACCAGCGGTACACAACACAACATAATTAGCAAAGCAAATAAAATGAACTCACAAATTTAAAGGGACAGTTCACTCAAAAATTCTCTCATCATTTCCTCACCCTCATGTCATCCCAGATGTGTTTGACTTTCTTTCTTCTGCAGAACACAAATGAAGATTTTTAGAAGAATATTTCAGCTCTGTAGGTCCATACAATGCAAGTGAATGGTGACCAGAACTCAAAGCTCCAAAAAGCACAAAAAGGCAGCATAAATGTAATCCATACCAGTGTTTCTCAACCGGTGGATAGCAGGTTTGTTCAGACTGGGTCGCGGACAGCGAGGAAAGAACAATGATGTCTTTCATGGAAATTATTTTGGTGGCCACCCAAGTGGAATTTCAGAATATATAATATTCTCAACTTTGGTGCTTCATACATGCCAAATATGCTTCTCATCTGAAACAGGATATTTTTGTATAATACAAATCTAAACAGAAGAGACTCTATGTCACGTATGCTAGAAATGCCCCTTTGAATATAAATTGATACCTTAAGAAAAGTTGATGAAGTTCTGTAAAACAGAGATCTGGAAATCTAAGCAGGGGTGCATTTCCAAACAGGATCATTAGCCAACTATGGTTGCAACTTACATCATTGCCAACAGAGATCAAGAATTTTATGAAACCATAGTTCCAACAAACATTCACAAACAGCATTGCAAAGTTATGTGGTTGGAACAGCAGCTCCTCACATGTAGTTAGAAGCAGAGTTTCGTGTTAATTCATCATCATTGTTGATGAGGCCTCAGAGGCCTAAGCAAAGTCATTACATTTTCAATACATTTACACATTTGGCAGACGCTTTTATCCAAAGCAACTTACAGTGCACTTATTACAGGGACAATCCCCCCCGGAACAACCTGGAGTTAAGTGCCTTACTCAAGGACACAATGGTGGTGACTGTGGGGATCAAACCAGCAACCTTCTGAGTACCAATGTATTATACAGAGCACTTATTACAGGGAGCAATCCACTGGAGTAGCCTTGAGTTAAGTGCTTTGCTCAAGGACACAATGGTGGTGACTGTGGGGATCGAACCAGCAACCTTCTGAGTACCAATGTATTATACAGAGCACTTATTACAGGGACAATCCCCCCGGAGCAACCTGGAGTTAAGTGTCTTACTCAAGGACACAATGGTGGTGACTGTGGGGATCGAACCAGCAACCTTCTGAGTACCAATGTATTATACAGAGCACTTATTACAGGGACAATCCCCCCGGAGCAACCTGGAGTTAAGTGTCTTACTCAAGGACACAATGGTGGTGGCTGTGGGGATCAAACCAGCAACCTTCTGAGTACCAATGTATTATACAGTGCACTTATTACAGGGACAATCCCCCCGGAGCAACCTGGAGTTAAGTGTCTTACTCAAGGACACAATGGTGGTGACTGTGGGGATCGAACCAGCGACCTTCTGAGTACCAATGTATTATACAGAGCACTTATTACAGGGAGCAATCCACTGGAGTAGCCTTGAGTTAAGTGCTTTGCTCAAGGACACAATGGTGGTGACTGTGGGGATCGAACCAGCAACCTTCTGAGTACCAATGTATTATACAGAGCACTTATTACAGGGACAATCCCCCCGGAGCAACCTGGAGTTAAGTGTCTTACTCAAGGACACAATGGTGGTGGCTGTGGGGATCAAACCAGCAACCTTCTGAGTACCAATGTATTATACAGTGCACTTATTACAGGGACAATCCCCCCGGAGCAACCTGGAGTTAAGTGTCTTACTCAAGGACACAATGGTGGTGACTGTGGGGATCGAACCAGCGACCTTCTGAGTACCAATGTATTATACAGAGCACTTATTACAGGGAGCAATCCACTGGAGTAGCCTTGAGTTAAGTGCTTTGCTCAAGGACACAATGGTGGTGACTGTGGGGATCGAACCAGCAACCTTCTGCTTACCAGTTCTGTGCTTTAGCCAGTCTGTTTCAAACTTGGATGTGGCCTATATCTTTCATTGAATACATTTAATACTGTCAAAACTTTTGACCCTATTTACATGCACTTAAGAAAACTCTATCAGCTGAAATGATCAAAGGGTACAAGTCCTGAAGACCAAGCGTGTCCATATTTAAGCCCAAGTCTCATAGAAGCACCCCCCCACACAGAGTTTTAATTATGACATTAAATGAATTGTATTAAATGATTTAAACAACACAATGCAAATTTTACAATATAAAAATAAGTGTGAAATGTTAAGATTTCCAGTCCACAGGTGTCATCAGCCAGGTCAATTTGGGAAACCCTCAAGACGATGCAAAGAAATACAGTAAATGACCACAAAATATGATACAAAAAATGTATATATATTTTCTGTAAGGTTCAATAAACAGTAAATTCAAGAAAGAAAATTTACATTCCATATATCAGACTTCAAAATTGTACAATTGTGTCCTCATTAAAATTGGTATTAAGCAATTTAATTGTATGATTTTCAATAATATATTTCTGAAGATATCGAAACTATAAGATTAAACACTTGTTGACAGATCAACAAGTCCTGTTTTGCAAGATTGTTTGTCATGTTTGTCATTATGTGTCAAGGAAACAAATGAATATGTACATTGCAGTTCTATTAATATCTGTTTGTGTCACTTTGTATCACTGAAGGTCATGTAAAGAGAACTCCCACACAGTCATGTTTTCAATGATGGTATCACACGGACAGTTTCACATTTTGAGGTTTAACTTTGAAAACCTTCCTTTCCAAGCTTCTTGCATAAATCTGTCTTGTTTAGTACATTAGCCACGCATGTATAACACAAAAATCATAAAATCCAGTGAGGGTAAAAATAAACATTACTAAAAATTAGATAAAAATCAAGAGACATACCTGACAATGGAAAAACTACATGCAATGACAAAGCATGGGAGATCTGGGTTACAGATTCCTTATATTAAATGTACACAACAGTTGTGTGGGAGATCTAAATGCAGGTTCCATGAGCTCTGGGCCAGCATTCCTTAAATATCCAGACAGAACAAACATAGTGTACCAAATGGTTTTATCCTTTGAACAATGATAATTTAGGGGTGAATGGGTACTTGGCTTCCTGGGGTTTAACCTTGTTAACATACAGGCAAGGAGGGGGATAGACCTCCAGTATAATATAGTATTTGGCATTTGTTACCATTAGTTTACCAACATGGGAAAGAGAGCATTATACCAGTCGCACAGAGACCTCTTAAATTATATCAAACATACCTAGTTACATTATTTGTTTTCATGGTTTTCTTTGTTACATTTTCATATATACTTCTTGTGTGCCTGTGTGTGTGCCTATGGGAGAGAGAACAGCTGGAGATTGTGCGGGGCAAAATGTAGATGGCAGGATGTCTCATGTGGTCTAATGTTTGTTAAGAAGGAAGCTGGGTTTTTCACACAGTGTTTTCTCAGGTGTTGACCTTACTTGTGAGAGAGTTTGAGCATTGTTTTTCCCGGAAGTCTTGTTGTTCCATATGGACGTACTGGGTTACAGTTCACTTAGCACCTAGCCTTATAGTGCTCCAGATTGAGATTCATCTGAAGCTGTTTTTTGGGTCTTTACTGTTGTGTCAGACCCATGTTTGTTATCTTCTGACTGATTCTGTGGATCTTCAAGAACATTTAGTGTAGGTTGAGAATCATGGTTCAATCCATATGTGTCTTTTTGTGTCCCTTCTCTTGATTGATTGTCACCGTCTTTGGGTTCTTGCTTCGGTTCCTGTTCTGACACAGTTTGTCTTCCAGATTGAGATTCATCTGAAGCTGTTTTTTGGGTCTTTACTGTTGTTTCAGACCCATGTTTGTTATCTTCTGACTGATTCTGTGGATCTTCAAGAACATTTAGTGTAGGTTGAGAATCATGGTCTGATCCATATGTGTCTTTTTGTGTCCCATCACTTGATTGATTGTCACCGTCTTTGGGTTCTTGCTTCGGTTCATGTTCTGACACAGTTTGTCTTCCAGATTGAGATTCATCTGATGCTGTTTTTTGGGTCTTTACTGTTGTGTCAGACCCATGTTTGTTATCTTCTGACTGCTTCTGTGGATCTTCAAGAACATTTAGTGTAGGTTGAGAATCATGGTTCAATCCATATGTGTCTTTTTGTGTCCCTTCTCTTGATTGATTGTCACCGTCTTTGGGTTCTTGCTTCAGTTCCTGTTCTGACACAGTTTGTGCTCCAGATTGAGATTCATCTGAAGCTTTTTTTGGGGTCTTTACTGTTGTGTCAGACCCATGTTTGTTATCTTCTGACTGCTTCTGTGGATCTTCAAGAACATTTAGTGTAGGTTGAGAATCATGGTTCAATCCATATGTGTCTTTTTGTGTCCCTTCTCTTGATTGATTGTCACCGTCTTTGGGTTCTTGCTTCGGTTCCTGTTCTGACACAGTTTGTCTTCCAGATTGAGATTCATCTGAAGCTGTTTTTGGGGTCTTTACTGTTGTGTCAGACCCATGTTTGTTATCTTCTGACTGCTTCTGTGGATCTTCAAGAACATTTAGTGTAGGTTGAGAATCATGGTCTGATCCATATGTGTCTTTTTGTGTCCCTTCTCTTGATTGATTGTCACCGTCTTTGGGTTCTTGCTTCAGTTCCTGTTCTGACACAGTTTGTGCTCCAGATTGAGATTCATCTGAAGCTTTTTTTGGGGTCTTTACTGTTGTGTCAGACCCATGTTTGTTATCTTCTGACTGCTTCTGTGGATCTTCAAGAACATTTAGTGTAGGTTGAGAATCATGGTTCAATCCATATGTGTCTTTTTGTGTCCCTTCTCTTGATTGATTGTCACCGTCTTTGGGTTCTTGCTTCGGTTCCTGTTCTGACACAGTTTGTCTTCCAGATTGAGATTCATCTGAAGCTGTTTTTGGGGTCTTTACTGTTGTGTCAGACCCATGTTTGTTATCTTCTGACTGATTCTGTGAATCTTGAGAAACATTTACTTTAGGTTGAAAATCAGGGTCTGATCCATATGTGTCTTTTTGTGTCCCATCACCATCTTTGGGTTCTTGCTTCGGTTCCTGTTCTGACACAGTTTGTCTTCCAGATTGAGATTCATCTGATGCTGTTTTTTGGGTCTTTACTGTTGTTTCGGACCCATGTTTGTTATCTTCTGACTGCTTCTGTGGATCTTCAAGAACATTTAGTGTAGGTTGAGAATCATGGTTCAATCCATATGTGTCTTTTTGTGTCCCTTCTCTTGATTGATTGTCACCGTCTTTGGGTTCTTGCTTCGGTTCCTGTTCTGACACAGTTTGTCTTCCAGATTGAGATTCATCTGAAGCTGTTTTTGGGGTCTTTACTGTTGTTTCGGACCCATGTTTGTTATCTTCTGACTGATTCTGTGAATCTTGAGAAACATTTACTTTAGGTTGAAAATCAGGGTCTGATCCATATGTGTCTTTTTGTGTCCCATCACCATCTTTGGGTTCTTGCTTCGGTTCCTGTTCTGACACAGTTTGTCTTCCAGATTGAGATTCATCTGATGCTGTTTTTTGGGTCTTTACTGTTGTGTCAGACCCATGTTTGTTATCTTCTGACTGCTTCTGTGGATCTTCAAGAACATTTAGTGTAGGTTGAGAATCATGGTTCAATCCATATGTGTCTTTTTGTGTCCCTTCTCTTGATTGATTGTCACCGTCTTTGGGTTCTTGCTTCGGTTCCTGTTCTGACACAGTTTGTCTTCCAGATTGAGATTCATCTGATGCTGTTTTTTGGGTCTTTACTGTTGTTTCAGACCCATGTTTGTTATCTTCTGACTGATTCTGTGAATCTTGAGAAACATTTACTTTAGGTTGAAAATCAGGGTCTGATCCATATGTGTCTTTTTGTGTCCCATCACCATCTTTGGGTTCTTGCTTCGGTTCCTGTTCTGACACAGTTTGTGCTCCAGATTGAGATTCATCTGATGCTGTTTTTTGGGTCTTTACTGTTGTTTCGGACCCATGTTTGTTATCTTCTGACTGCTTCTGTGGATCTTCAAGAACATTTAGTGTAGGTTGAGAATCATGGTTCAATCCATATGTGTCTTTTTGTGTCCCTTCTCTTGATTGATTGTCACCGTCTTTGGGTTCTTGCTTCGGTTCCTGTTCTGACACAGTTTGTCTTCCAGATTGAGATTCATCTGAAGCTTTTTTTGGGGTCTTTACTGTTGTGTCAGACCCATGTTTGTTATCTTCTGACTGCTTCTGTGGATCTTCAAGAACATTTAGTGTAGGTTGAGAATCATGGTCTGATCCATATGTGTCTTTTTGTGTCCCATCACTTGATTGATTGTCACCGTCTTTGGGTTCTTGCTTCGGTTCATGTTCTGACACAGTTTGTCTTCCAGATTGAGATTCATCTGATGCTGTTTTTTGGGTCTTTACTGTTGTGTCAGACCCATGTTTGTTATCTTCTGACTGCTTCTGTGGATCTTCAAGAACATTTAGTGTAGGTTGAGAATCATGGTCTGATCCATATGTGTCTTTTTGTGTCCCTTCTCTTGATTGATTGTCACCGTCTTTGGGTTCTTGCTTCAGTTCCTGTTCTGACACAGTTTGTGCTCCAGATTGAGATTCATCTGAAGCTTTTTTTGGGGTCTTTACTGTTGTGTCAGACCCATGTTTGTTATCTTCTGACTGCTTCTGTGGATCTTCAAGAACATTTAGTGTAGGTTGAGAATCATGGTTCAATCCATATGTGTCTTTTTGTGTCCCTTCTCTTGATTGATTGTCACCGTCTTTGGGTTCTTGCTTCAGTTCCTGTTCTGACACAGTTTGTGCTCCAGATTGAGATTCATCTGATGCTGTTTTTGGGGTCTTTACTGTTGTGTCAGACCCATGTTTGTTATCTTCTGACTGATTCTGTGAATCTTGAGAAACATTTACTTTAGGTTGAAAATCAGGGTCTGATCCATATGTGTCTTTTTGTGTCCCATCACCATCTTTGGGTTCTTGCTTCGGTTCCTGTTCTGACACAGTTTGTGCTCCAGATTGAGATTCATCTGATGCTGTTTTTTGGGTCTTTACTGTTGTGTCAGACCCATGTTTGTTATCTTCTGACTGATTCTGTGAATCTTGAGAAACATTTACTTTAGGTTGAAAATCAGGGTCTGATCCATATGTGTCTTTTTGTGTCCCATCACCATCTTTGGGTTCTTGCTTCGGTTCCTGTTCTGACACAGTTTGTCTTCCAGATTGAGATTCATCTGAAGCTGTTTTTTGGGTCTTTACTGTTGTGTCAGACCCATGTTTGTTATCTTCTGACTGCTTCTGTGGATCTTCAAGAACATTTAGTGTAGGTTGAGAATCATGGTTCGATCCATATGTGTCTTTTTGTGTCCCTTCTCTTGATTGATTGTCACCGTCTTTGGGTTCTTGCTTCAGTTCCTGTTCTGACACAGTTTGTGCTGCAGATTCTGAATGTTTCTGTGGAGTTTGTGGAACAACTCGATTGTCACAGCTGTTCAGTTTTGCAGCTGAAAAAAAAGGGGAAAGTTACTGAATATTTTAACTTTAGCATATTTTCTACATTTTTTGGAAACTTACTTTTTGAAAAAAATTTCCATTTACAATACATTTCTTCTAGACATTACATTTGACTTTTGTGTCAAAACACAACTTACTTTGTGAAGTATTTTAAGTTTGCACAATAAGCAATCTGAAATCAGGGTTAAAGGGATAGTTTACTTAAAAATGAAAATTCTCTCATTATTTACCCACCCTTATGGCATCATACACATCTGCATCCCAGATGTGTATGACTTTTTATACATTTGAACACAAAAATATATTTAGAAGAATAAGATCTCAGCACTATTGGTCCTTACAATGCAAGTCAACAGGGACCACAGCTTAAAAAAAGTTAGCATAAAAGTAATTCATAAGACTCCAGTGATACGTATGATAGGTGTGGGTGCGAAACAGATCAATAGTAATGGTGGAGTAAGTAATTTTAATCTAATATTCTTTTGTCAAATTCCGAAAATATCTCTTCACATGCCGCTAACTCTTCTAAGTGTGAGCTAAAAAAAAAATTTGGTGTTTGTGCACAGCCCTGGCACCGTAAATGGGAAAATAAACAAATTGGATCAGAACTATCCGTACAACAAGAATGCGATCACACAGCACTATACCAGCCAACCAACAACAGGGGGCGGTTCGTGCTCGGTCAGCTAGCCCATTTGTTAGTGTTGATGCCTTGGCATTGTGCTTGCATGAATGTGGGGGGCGGAGCTTCTGAAGGAGCACTGAAGGGAGGGGTGTGTTTGTTTGGCTGTTGAGTCTCCGAAATCGCTTACTCCACCTGTAACTCCTTTTTACTGTTATTTCTCAAAGAATGTGAATTGCCAATTACACAAGAAAAAGAATGTTAAAGTGAAAGGGGATATTTATATTTAAAAAAGTGCTTAAATATTGATCTGTATCTCATCCACACATCTCATAACACTTCAGAAGACATTTATTTATCCACTGGAGTCGTTATATTACTTTCCTTCTGCCTTAATGTGCTTGTTTGATCTTCACAGTTTTGGCACCAGAGCTAAAATAATCTTAGAAATGTGTTTATTTGTGTTAAGCAGAAGAAATTCACACACATCTGTGATGGCATGAGGGTGAGTAAATGATGAGAGAATTTTCAGTTTTGGGTGAACTGTCCCTTTAAGGATGTTATTGTTTGACAAACTCTAGCAGTCAGCCCTGATAGTATTTTAGTTTTATGATCAAATTATATAGTTTAAAATGTCATAAGGAATCTTATACAATTTGTACATAATTTATGAGGTTCAGCTCTGGTTTTTGTGCAGCTCACTCAAGTTCTTCCTCCACAACCTCAATAAATCCTTTCTATAAACCTCACTGTGTGCGCAGGACCATTGCTGAACAGAAAAAGGCCTCCGCAAACTGTTTAGACCACGTTGGAAGTGCAGACTTATCTAGAAGGTCATCACATGCTGTAGTATTTGAGTTGACCTCTCAGAAATTACAAGAAAACTAAACTTATTTAGACAGCGGTGTCCAAACACATTTGGTCTTGTAGTATGTTGACATTGTTTAGGTGTGTTTTTGAGGATACCCTTCAGATTTTTCACCTGTTCCTGGTTTGTAAATTAGTATCATTGTATAGATACCTGACTCATTTGAACTTTTTTTGTAAAGAAGGAAGTAGGCCTCAGAACTGCAGAAGGGGTTTTCCAAACCACGTATCTGGAAAAGGTGAAAAAGAAACCAAAACGCATTACACCACACCACAGGACATAAACATTAATATTTTAGACACGATCCACTGACACAATGAGAACGTGTTATTTTATTCCTTTATGTTAATTTCTGCACATAAAGATCTACATTCTTCTTTACTGCCAGGATTATAATGTCCAAATGTATTATTAGACTGCAACGGTTCATACAATGGGCAAGGAGGAGGCGGGAAGTGGCTTGACAAAACATGTAGACATTTATTGTTGCACACTACTTCACGCTGACACGTCGAACACACACACACACACACACACACAGATCTGTGTGTCTATCTCTCCCTGTCTGCCACAATCTCCTCTCCTTAAATACCCCCACTGCCCCTGAATGTGGCACACAGGTGGAACTTATTCACCACTTATCTTCCCGGCCTCACTCTGCCCCGCCCTGCTCGCCACATACCCCCATCGCCACACTCAGGCTGGGGAATTCTCTAGCCAGTGACGAACTGTGATGAACTCTTGAGATATAATCTATGATAACTATCATTCATAAAGCTGTCATAGTTGAGAAATACTGCTGTCTAAATGTCAACTTCTTTTCTGTCTTCTGTATGACTATTAGTCTTTGGGTTGCATAATTGAGATAATTTATGTTATTCTTTGTTTTCTATTGTATATTATACATTTTAACACTACACAGCCTGACAGGATGAACTATACATAGTATAAGTAACACTTCACAATACAGTTGTGTTTATTAACATCTGTAAATGTATTAGGTATCACAAACTAATAATGAACAATATTTTTAAGAATCATTTATTCATTTTGGTTAATGTTAATTGATACAAACACAGTTGTTCATTGTTAGTTCATGTTAGTTGATATTTCATTGACTTATGTTGACATATACAACTTTTATGATTAAACTCTGATTAACAAATGCTGTAAAAGTATTGTTCAAGTAAATAAATGGCAACTTATTGTAAAGTGTCACCAAAATACACATTGAATATCAGGACATCTTTTTAGCCAAAATATCAAAAACAGAGTCAGTTCACCTTGTGTACATTGCTGTCATTAAATCGATACCACTGTTGATCTTCAAATGACTTGATGTCAGCATAATAGTGTCCACTATTGAAGGATCCAGAATGTTTCACCACAGCATACAAAACATAATTGTGCTGAACCCCACTTTCATCCTGTGGAGACACATAATGACACTTTTATTTGTTTGTTTCATTCTTTGGGCCTCATTCATGAAACACGAGCAAACTACATTTTTGTGTAAGTCATTCTTAAACCCATTCTGATGTAAAGACATTCAAATGTTTTGTGCTTTTTCAAGCAAACTGCTATGACTACCTTTTGATACAAGTGAAATGAAATTAAATAAAAAAATTAAAAAGTTAACAAATAACTTAACAGATCTTTATTGTAAAGGGTTTAAACAATGTTTTCATGCTTGTTCAATGAACCATAAACAATCAATGAACATGCACCTTTGGAACGGTCGTTAAGACATTAACAGCTCACAGACAGAAGGCAATTATGATTACAGTTATAAAAACTTAGGACACTAATGAGACCTTTCTACTGACTCTGGAAAAACACCAGAAGAAAGATGCTCAGGGTCCTGCGTGAACGTGCCTTAGGCATGCTGCATAGAGGCATGAGGACTGCAGATGTGGCCAGGGCAATAAATGGCAATGTCTGTACTGTGAGACGCCTAAGACAGCGCTACAGGGAGACCGAAAGGACAGCTGATGGTCCTTGCAGTGGCAGACCACGTGTAACAACACCTGCACAGGATCTGTACATCCGAATATCACACCTGCGGGACAGGTACAGGATGGCAACAACAACTGCCCAAGTTACTCCAGGAACACACAATCCCTCCATCAGTCCTCAGACTGTCCACAATAGTCTGAGAGAGGCTGGACTGAGGGCTTGTAGGCCTGTTTTAAGGCAGGTCCTTATCAGACATCACCGGCAACAACATGGCCTATGGGCACAAACCCACCTTCACTGGACCAGACAGGACTGGCAAAAAGTGCTCTTCACTGACGAGTCGTGGTTTTGTCTCACCAGGGGTGATAGCAGGACTAGCGTTTATCGTCGAAGGAATGAGAGTTATACCAAGGCCTGTATTCTGGAGTGATTTGGAGGTGGAGGGTCCGTTATGGTCTGGGGCGGTGTGTCACAGCATCATCAGACTGAGCTTGTTGTCATTGCAGGCAATCTCAACGCAGTGCGTTACAGGGAAGACATCCTCCTCCCTCACGTGGTACCCTTCCTGCAGACTCATCCTGACATGACCCTCCAGCATGGCAATGCCACCAGTCATACTGCTCTTTTGTGCATGATTTCCTGCAAGACAGGAATGCCAGTGTTCTGCCATGGCCAGCGAAGAGCCCGGATCTCAATCCCATTAAGCACATCTGGGACCTGTTGGATCGGAGGGTGAGGGCTAGGGCCATTCCCCCCAGAAATATCCAGGAATTTGCAAGTGCCTTGGTGGAAGAGTGGGGTAACATTTCACAGCAAGAACTGACAAATCTGGTGCAGTCCACGAGGAGGAGATGCACTGCAGTACTTAATACAGCTGGTGGCCAGACCAGATACGGCACAACAACTACCGGCGGCGAGTATCCTGGTATACAATGACATGAAGTCCATCTTGCAGCGGGTCAGTCACAGCCCTGAAAAGCACCGACAGCACTTCCATTCGATGAAAATGGATGCATGAGGCCACCCGTTTGCCTTCATGACTGCCTGCCGGAAGTGGCTGCTGGCTGAGGACTGCAACACTGATGGAGTCATCACTGTTATAAGTGCTGGAACAGCTCATCCATCATCTTCCATGAGGAACGGAGGATTTGGTCCAGTGCCACTGCCCAGCATCACTGGAGGACGTCATCCAACTGGCTGAGGACCATGTGTCGGCATATCCGAGGGCGGAGCCCACCCACTCTCTCTCCCCTCTGTCCCGACACCCCGGTGGTAAGGAAAGGTACCGCTGAAGCCAGCTCCCCGTTCTCTGTGTTTTCCCTGCTGCCGGTGACCCTGATGTCTCTTCGCTCTCCCCCTCAGATAGTTGAACCCGCTGTCGCAAGTGCAGGTGTAATGTCTGGGCTGGCCGGTTACAGTCATTTCCAGGCATTTCCAGGACCAATGCACTGTGATGAAGGTAGGAACAATGGTCCGGGTCCCCGACACTACGCGGCTGCCCCAGATCGAGCCGGAGCATACAGAATACCTGTGAGTGTTAGGGGAAGTACATATCAAGCCTTGATTTGGGCACAAATAAAAGGGTGAAGGTTCAGTGTGTGCATGGGGATAGGATCCGCTAATTCTGGGACTAATTGTCCAAAAATGTTAAACTCTATTTAAAGGATATATGTGTGGATGGGTCCTGCGAGTAAGTTATTAGATCTGAGATGTGTGATGTGCTGACTGGGGAGGTGGGGCCAGGGCCGTCTACATCAACTCCATGTCAGGATGATACAAGATTGGGGGAAGTCCTGTCTTCCCCAGCCCTTAGAGAATTCCCTGAAGGGGTTTTCCTTCTGGAGCAGATGCGAGACGAAACCCTGAGACACACCTTTGACCAAGTGAAAGTAAATGACGGTCAACCCTTCAGCCAGACATTGACCTCTCATACCCGTATTTTTCTGTTATGAATGATCAGTTGTATCGAGTGATGCAGGATGCTCAGACAAAAGAACATACAACCAGTTGTTGATACTGAAGAGCCATCAGGAAATGTTATTCTAGATGGCTCATCATAGACCGATGGCGGGTCACTTAGGGAAAAAAAAACACTAAACTGTCTAAAGGCCCATTTCTATTGGCTGGGCATTCACTGGGAAGTTCGCAGGTGGTGTGTATGTCAGCTGGTGAATCTGCCGGCCACCCCAAGAGCACATTTGTGCCTGCTTCCTTTGATCGAGTTCCCCTTCCAAAGAATTGGTATGAACCACGTCGGGCCATTAGAGCAGATGGCATGCAGACATTGCTTTGTTTTGGTGGACCATGCAATGTATTATCCGGAGGCAGTGCCCAACTTGCAGCATCTCAGCACATAGTGTTGGGGAGGCACTCAAACTTTGCACCAGTGTTTACCACCCACAAACAGATGGGTTGGTGGAACGGTTTAATAAAACCCTGAAGAATATTATTTGTAAGTTCGTACATGAAGATGATAGAAAGTGGGATAAGTGGCTCGAACCCCTATTATTTGCAGTGCAAGAGGTCCCACAACCCTCCACAGGGCTTTCCCCATTCGAGCTGCTGTATGGGCGTCGGCTGCGTGGTGTGCTCAATGTCAAGTGGGAAGCTTAGATGGAGGGAACTACAAACAGCAAAAATAAAATTCAGAATGTTCTTGATCTAAGTGCAAATCCCCACACTTTGGGTCAACTGACACAGGAGAATTTGCTCCAAGCACAAGAACTACAAAGCCGGCTGTATGATAGGGGAGCTTGGCTAGGGGAATTTGCACCGGGAGATAAATTTCTTGTATTATTCTTAACCTCAAGCTCCAAATTATTATTACAAAGCCAATCATGTCCTGCAATCATGTCACCCCGGTCACCTTCGGATAGAATTCCGATCATAAGTTCCCACGCTACTTGTATATTACGTTGGAGGCTGCAGTGACAGAAAATTCCCTGTATTTCAGCTCGTTTTAAAAACATTGATGGACAATTCAAATTCTTTGCACCACTCTGACAGTTTAGGTTTTTTCTGTTTTGAAATTATTTGGAGGTAGACGACAACTACATTTTGGACAGCCAAAGCACATTAAATAATGTTGATCTCTCGTTCTGTGCTTTATAAGTGCTAATTATGATGCATATGTGTGGTTTGACTGAGCCCATGGCTTCTATGAGTCTCAATGATTTGAAAACAGACAAGGAGAGAGAAGTGAGTGAGTTGGCATTTCAGGAGAGAGACAACATATTGTAAGTAGTAAGTAATTCATGGGATATTTTCCATTAAATTGGGTGATAAGAACACAAGAGAGCAGTATCTGTGGAGTGGTGGTGGCGTAGTGGACTAAAGCACATAACTGGTAATCAGAAGGTCACTGGTTCAATCCCCACAGTCACCACCATTGTGTCCTTGAGTAAGACACTTAACTCCAGGTTGCTCCGGGGGGATTGTCCCTGTAATAAGGGCTCTGTAAGTCACTTTGGATAAAAGCGTCTGCAAAATTCATGAATGTAAATTTATCTGATGTGCTCTTCACACTGCGGTTGTGGAATACACAGAAACATGTGAGAACCCGCAACACAGTGTTTTAGCAACAGACGACTCCAGCACAAACTCTAGAATCCATAAAATGAAATTCATCTTCTTTAAATGTGGTCATAATCCGATCCTGAACACATCCAAATGTTGATCATGAACCAATCACAATGCTTCTTGGATGCATTTGCAACTGGCATTTAATGTGGTTTATCCATTGCAATCCAATCACTCAAAACACATTTGAATGCATACTTTAATTCCCTGGTCACGTGGAGCTTGCTGAAATAACAACAGGAGTACCACATGAACATAAATAATTGTAATAGAGAGATTTAAAATGTGATTCAACATTGTGAAAGTGTGTGATTGTGTATTTATACCCCCAATGCTTGCCGTAATAGACTGTTGTACACACTGAAGACCTGATTTATGGCTGGACATACTCAATGCTTTTTCTTTTAATTTTAATGAGATTTTCTTTGAATCCCTCATATTAAACATAAATTCAACCTACTTTCACTGATAATTGGAATTCAATTTCCACTGCAGATTTATTCTTCTTGTAGGTCATGGTGTGATAATCCAGTTGAAACCTCTCCAGCTGCACAACCAGAACTGAAGGAAGTTTGTGTATATTACACTTCTGAAAGAAAAAAAATCATTTATTATAAATGTATGTTTAATTAATCTACATCCTCAATCGTATTACAGTTTTTCTCGATTGCTTAAACACTATTACCAGGTTTTTTAAATAAAATTTCAAAACCATAATGCCATTTATCAAAACGCACACCCATTTCCCTAAACTATAAGCACTATTCCCCTGTTTAGACACATGAGTCAGATTTGTTGAACTGTCACTGCAAAACTCTTCACACAAATCCCTTCATTTCTCATTGCCTACACCATGTGCTCATTTAGAAAGCACTAGCATTCAATATTGTTCACTCAAGTCAGCACAGCTTGAGCTCAATTAGCACACATTTACCCAGGAAACACTAAGAGTCAAAATTGATCACACATCAATCAGAACCTTCAATGGAGAGATAAAAGGACCCGAGTCAGATCATTCAGTTTTGGAACAATGGATCCAGAGAGATGTGAAGGAAGAGGTCGAGGACACTAGAGAGGAGGAGGAGGAGGAGGAAGAAGATATCAGTAGGGAGTGGAGGACGAGGTGAAGGAAGAGGAAGATATGTAGGGAGTGGAGGAGGAGTAGGAAAAGGAGGTGGAGGAGTAGGAGGAAGAGGATGAGGAGGTGGAGGAGTAGGGAGAGGAGGAAGAGGAGGAGTAGGGAGAGGAGGAAGAGGATGAGGAGGTGGAGGAGTAGGGAGAGGAGGAAGAGGATGAGGAGGTGGAGGAGTAGGAGTAGGGAGAGGATGTAGATGTGGAGGAGTAGGGAGAGGATGTAGAGGTGGAGGAGTAGGGAGAGGAGGAAGAGGATGAGGAGGTGGAGGAGTAGGGAGAGGAGGAAGAGGATGAGGAGGTGGAGGAGTAGGGAGAGGAGGAAGAGGAGGAGTAGGGAGAGGAGGAAGAGGATGAGGAGGTGGAGGAGTAGGGAGAGGAGGAAGAGGATGAGGAGGTGGAGGAGTAGGAGTAGGGAGAGGATGTAGATGTGGAGGAGTAGGGAGAGGATGTAGAGGTGGAGGAGTAGGGAGAGGAAGAAGAGGATGAGGAGGTGGAGGAGTTGGGAGAGGAGGAAGAGGATGAGGAGGTGGAGGAGTAGGGAGAGGAGGATGAGGAGGTGGAGGAGTAGGGAGAGGAGGATGAGGAGGTGGAGGATTAGGGAGAGGATGTAGAGGTGGAGGAGTAGGGAGAGGAGGAAGAGGAGGAGTAGGGAGAGGAGGAAGAGGATGAGGAGGTGGAGGAGTAGGGAGAGGAGGAAGAGGATGAGGAGGTGGAGGATTAGGGAGAGGATGTAGAGGTGGAGGAGTAGGGAGAGGAGGAAGAGGAGGAGGAGGAGTAGGTAGAGGAGGTGGTGGCGTAGTGGCTAAAGCCACAGGTAATCAGCAAGCTCATTGTGTCCTTGAGTAAGACACTTAACTCCAGGTTGTTCCGGGGGGATTGTCCCTGTAATAAGTGCTCTGTAAGTCACTTTGGATAAAAGCGTCTGCCAAATGCATAAATGTAAATGTAGGTGGAGGAGTAGGAAGAGTATGAGGAGTAGGGAAAGGAGGTGGAGGAGTAGGGAGAAGAGGATGAGGAGGAGAAGTAGGGAGAGGAGGAAGAGGATGAGGAGGTGGAGGAGGAGTTAGATTAGGAAGAGGAGGAAGAGTAGGAGGAGTAGGGAGAGGAGGAGGAGGAGTAGGGAGAGGAGGAGCAGGGAGAGGAGGAAGAGGAAAATGAAGGGCAATGGGACAAGCAGTCTTGGATGAAACTCATGACCCTGTCCTTGTCCATGGTATGACTGTGAAGGATGCTGGCACAGAATCATTGTTTTGTTGTTGTTTGGTGTACTGTACATAAGGAATAAAAATGTCTCCCTACTTCTCCTCCTCATGTGTCTTTTGTTGTGTGCATCATGTGAAAAGGTTTTTGAGGGAGAGAAACACAAGCAACAACTTGTTACCGGTTTATGTAGTGTTGTTTTGAGTGTATCTCATCAGTGTGTAAGACGGTGTTGTAGTGTGTGTGTTTTTAAGGGCTTTTGTGTCATGTCTGAGGGCAACGTTTGGTTTTTCAGCAAGACTGAATGTTTTTGAGTGGAGAGCTTCATTTTGACCTGAAAACAGGAAGTTTAGGGAATTGGGTGAGAAGTTCTGGATTTGTGTTTAGAGTTTTGAGAAAAGGAGGAATAATTTCAAGAAATGTGTTTAAGCAATCGAGAAAAACTGTAAAAACAATCTGTTCACCTGGTTCTGCTTTACAGGAATATAATCAACTAGAATTTCAATTCTAAAGTCTATTGTGTATAACAATGCAATGAATGTGGAAAATAAATAAATGTGATGTCCAATTCATAGGGTGAAGTATAAATATTTAATAAGTTAGGCTTGTATAAAATATTTTAGATAAACCATTTACAAGTTAAAACTCACTATTTCGGTGTTCACCAGCTCTTTGCAAGTTGAACATTTCACTTGATCCTCCTCAGACATCTTGATTGGGTCAAAATACGAATCAAAACAGCTTTGCTGAAATAAAATAAGCAGTTTTCATTGTAAATTTTGTAAATATTTTTCACCAAAAAAACTATTTGATACCTGATACTTCATGCGGTTGAATGTGTAATGTCTGAATAAATCTTATCTTTACAAGTTCCTTAAATAATATGTTGGACAGTGAAACAGGAGTTCCTCTACTGTCACTCTCTCGACATTGTGTCGATTGTTGTGACACTAAGGATCGCTCTTGGGAGCCCAAAAACACCTTGAAATCTTTGAGAAAATCCCCCGCAGACATTTTGAGGTGCATCCGGCATCAAGATTGGTTCGAGGTGGTAAACCTGAAGGACGTGTACATTCACGTCTCGATTTTACCTCGACACAGACCCTTCCTACGGTTCACGTTCGACAGTCGGGCGTATAAGTACAAGGTTCTCCCCTTCGGCCTGTTCCTGTCGCCTCACGTCTTCACGAAGGTTGCAGAGGCAGTCCTTGCCCTGTTAAGGGAAGTGGGCATTCGCAAACTCAACTACCTTGATGATTGTCTGATTATAGCGCACTCTTGAGAGTTACTGTGTACACACAGGGACCTGGTGCTCATGCACCTCAGCCGTTTAGGGCTTCGGGTCAACTAGGAAAAGAGCAAGCTGTAATCGGTTCAGAGCATCTCTTTTAGACTCAATTAGACTCAGTCTCAATGTTAGCTTGCCTCACAAGCGAGCACATGGCGCCGTGACACACATCACATGGCTATCACGGCCGCATGCCACCGCCTCATCAGCCCTTGGACAGACCTTGCATTCCTGCGGGCTGTAGTCCCCCTACACCAAGTGTCCAGGCATGTTGTGGTTATGACAGAGCCCATGTAATGTATTTGCCACATGTTTCCCCCCCCCCCCCCCTTCAGGGCAGATTGTGGTCTACGGGGGGTCTTTTCCCCCTGAAAGAATAGGAAAGGAAAATCATTTTATGAGCATTTACAGACCCCAGCCGAATCTAATAATCTATGGAGAGAAAACTTAGAGAGAAAAGGCTGTGGCTGGCCTGCTCCCATAGTAGATTCCAGGGATGTGGGGAACTGCACAACGTTTTTTGGGGGCATGTTGGGAGGCTATGTGCATTCCGAGTGCTTCTGTTCCTACGCTTGCAATAGCTTGCTTACACCTGCATTGCCAGTTAACGTAACAAAGTTCAGCCATTGTGGCATTTCGAATAGGGACCCCTAGTGTCACTTCACTGATGAAACGTCGAGCGAGTGACAGAAGGGGAACGTCTCGGTTACTGTCGTAACCTCTGTTCCCTGATGGAGGGAACGAGACGTTGTGTCCCTCTTGCCACAGGCTGAACTGCACTGCTGTAAAGTCCAGGACCTTGTCTCGGCTTCTCAGCAACAAACCTGAATGAACTCTTTATTCCAGCTCCCTTTTATACCCGTACGTCTGGGGGAGTGGCATGCTAATTCTACTCGCCAATTCTCATTGGCCTTTTCTCAAAGATTTGAAGGTGTTTTTGGGCTCCCAAGAGCGACCCCTAGTGTCACTACATCGACACATGGGAACATCAGGGAACAGAGGTTACGACAGTTACCGAAATGTTTAGTAGAAGTTTAGGAGTGGCGTGTGATGTGTTATTATTTTTAAAATGTTTACCATGTTTATGGGAGAATCCGTGCCATATGACTCCATACAGATGGGAATAATGAAAAAGGATTCACGACGTGTCACAAGAGGGTGCTCTTTTCTTGGATTTTTACACATGGTATTGTGCTCGAACTCTCCCTGGAATACCTTAAAATATATTTGCATAAATTGACATTAATCTTCTTGCAGAGCATGTTTTTAAATGGATTTTAAACAGAAGAAGTCTTTCACCATTTATATTTACAGTGTTCCTTATTTTTCAACATCAGCCCTGTAATATCAAACACATAGCACAATCTAGCCATTTCAAAACAATTTTAATAAAACCTCACACCTCAGACATCTCTGGACTGACCATGTTCATTATCTTCTGAAAATATTCTGCTGCATCCTGTTGCTCACAAACTGATGAAATAATATTCACACTTTTAGATAATAATAGAACCACAGTATTCTTCTTTCAGTGTCAACATTCAATTCACCATTACATTTGATTACTTTTCATTTCTACAGTTTTTGAGTGAATAACAAATACAAATCCTACCATTAATTTCAAGATCAGATGTGATTCTCTCAGTGGTGGCATACGTTTTCTTTCTAGACTTTAAATCCGTAAATAAGTGTGCAAGGTGAACATTAATTGGTTGGCACAACCTGTAAAACAGAGCAGCTATAAGTGGATTTTGTTATTCAGTAGCATTAATGATAACCAGTACAATGAGAAAACTCTCACCTTTCCACAGTATTTCTGAAATCCTCAGTCATGAAAAGAGACTGCAGCACTGAGTTCAGATAGCATGTGGCCCCCTCATTTCTCAAGCCATTGTATCCTTGAAAATAAATTTGACAAAGTGATTTAATAGGATATTCTTTGAAATAAAAGCGTTACATAGAGAGTTAACACAAGGGTGTGGAGGTTTGATTTCATGAATTTATTCCACAATTACTTTCTTGTGTAATCAAAGTTTCTGGTTCAAAACATAAGAGCGAATTCGTTGAAAATGTTGCGATCGTTGTGCGTTTATTTACATTTACATTTACATTTATTCATTTGGCAGACGCTTTTATCCAAAGTGACTTACAAAAGAGGAAGAACATCAGCGAATCATCTTAAGGAGACAGTGGTACAAAAAGTGCCATATTACAAAGTTTCACTATCATCAGAATAGTATACAAAACAGATTTAAGAGCAACAAGAAATGTAAATAATTTTTTTTTTTTTTAAGTGACCGGTTAAGTGCTTTTGGAAAAGATGTGTTTTTAGCCGTTTTTTGAAGATAGAGAGTGAGTTAGCTTCCCGGATTGAGTTGGGAAGGTCATTCCACCACCGTGATATGATGAAACTGAAAGTCCGGGAAAGTGTTTTGTGTTGGTACGACAAGGTCGACATTCCTTAGCCGACCGCAGGCTTCTGGCAGGAGTGTAGATCTGCATAAATGTTTTTAGGAATGTTGGAGCAGACCCAGGGACTGTTCTGTGTGCAGCATCAGAGCCTTGAACATGACACGTGCATCAACCGGCAGCCAGTGGAGAGAGACAAAGAGTGGTGTAACATGTGCTCTCTTAGGTTCATTAAAGACCAGACGTGCTGCTGCATTCTGGATCATTTGGAGAGGTCTAATAGCACATGCAGGAAGGCCTGCAATGAGAGCATTACAGTAGTCCAGTCTAGTTATGACAAGGCGACTGAACGAGCAGTTGTGTGGCATGTACAGAGAGGAAGGGTCTTATCTTCCTGATATTGTAGAGTGTAAATCTACATGATCTAGCAGTCTTTGAAATGTGGTCTGTGAAATTTAGCTCATCATCAATGGTTACCCCTAGATTATCAGCTGCATCTGGGAGAAACAGTGCACTTTTTGCACTTTCTTTCTCTTTTATGACTATTTGTGGTTTCTTATCATGCAGTAACACACTGATATATTGTTTGATGAATGAGTGTCGTCATGAAATCAGAGACACTCCCCTTGAACCCCAAACACATGTGGGCACAGGAGACACATTTAAGTGTCTCACCTGAGATTCATCTTAATACCAGGTGTAAACAGGGCCAGTGTTTCAACTTTGTGAATATCCATCTATTAACCATACATAGAAATGATATTGCTTCTGAAGACTGAAGAATATAGTGAATGTATTGGTAAATCCTCAACTTGTCGGTTGGATCCTATTCTAACGTACTTGGTTAAAGCTTGCTTGCCTTCTCTCTTCTTTAATTACTGATATAATACACGCTCCGCTTGTGTCTGGCTCTGTTCCATCTTCACTTAAAACTGCTGTGATAACTCCTATACTTAAGAAACCTGGGCTGATTCAGGTAACTTTGATAATTTCCGCCCCATTTCAAATCTGCAGTTTCTTTCTAAAATACTGGAAAGGATTGTTGCATCCCAAGTCCGGGATCATCTTTCTGATAATAGTCTGTACGAGAAATTTCAATATGGTTTCTGCACATATCATAGTGTTGGACAGATTGGAATCGATGGGAATCAGGGGTACTGCCCCGACTTGGTTTCGATCTTACGTGTCGTTCTCAATTTGTATAGCTGAAGCAGTTTACATCAAAGCCTTCATACGTTTATGCTGGGGTTCCACAGGGATCAGTCTTAGGGCCTCTCTTATTTATTATTTATCTTTTACCTCTCTGTATTTGTTTTAGGAAATTTGGTATTCAATTCCACTGCTGTGCTGATGACACCCAACTTTACCCATCCTCCAAACCTACCATCTACTTTTCCTCCATGTATCCTCTCAGATTGTGTAGTTGAGATGAAAGAGTTAAATAGCTGTAAAATTGAAATTCTTCTTGTTGGCTCAAAAACCAACTTAGCAAAGTCTAAATGTTGCTCAGTGAATACTGATGATTTTTCAGTCTCTGTTGCACAAAGTTAAAAAGTTAAAAGTTTGGGTGTCTTCTTTTATAGTACTTAATCATTCGAACTACATATAAACAATGTCATTCGCTCAGCATATTTCCACATACGTAACATTAATCGACTTCGTATATCTCTTTCAGTAAAGAACACCAGGATTCTTGTCCATGTGTAACGGGAGCCAGCTGATAGATAGCTGTGCATTGTGTACAACCTCACTCTCCTGACCTCAAGAGGTGCACTAGCGACTGAAGCTAGAGGCTGTAGCCTTTAGCCTCCTTGTTAGCGCACCCGCCTCCCACGCCGGAGACACCGGTTCGAGTCCCGTTTGGAGCGGGGGCAAACAGGACCGGTTACAATGGTGCAGTGACCCGGATGGAAGTGAGGTTTAGGGGGGTGAGTGTAACGGGAGCCAGCTGGTAGATAGCTGTGCAGTGTGTAAACCTCACTCTCCTGACCTGAAGAGGTGCACTAGCAACTGACGCTAGAGGCTGTAGCCTTTAGCCTCCTTATTAGCGCACCCGCCTCCCACGCCAGAGACGTCGGTTTGAGTTCTCCCTCGAGTTCGCACAACATATATGGGGTCTAGAGCCTTTAAACATCCAGCTCCTTATTTATGGAACTCATTGTCACAGGATGTGTGAAACAGTGAAAGTCTTCTGGTTTTTAAATCTCGCTTTAAGACCCATCTTTTTAGGCAGGCATTTATGTGATTGCTTTGTTGTTTGTATTATGTCTATTCAGGCTGAAATAATGATTAATTGTTGTTTAATGTG
Organism: Xyrauchen texanus; assembly: GCF_025860055.1. Classification (NCBI taxonomy): domain Eukaryota; kingdom Metazoa; phylum Chordata; class Actinopteri; order Cypriniformes; family Catostomidae; genus Xyrauchen; species Xyrauchen texanus. The sequence goes on along the minus strand of NC_068321.1, from coordinate 28,050,958 downwards.
ATTGTTTTGTTGTAAGGTTTCCTTGAGTAATAATAATAATAATATTGTGGTTTTGTCCTTTTAAGCTTAAAAGTCCAGTGTCACACTTCACTTTCACTTGACTTAAATAATTTCACGTGGACTTCGGGGTACAAACATCAAATTGAAAATGAATGTGTCACAGTAGAAGACATAGATTCCTTGCAAATCAATTGATCAGCTGCAACACCAAGAAAACAGACATACTGATAAATGTGCATTCAGCAATGGTTCATTTAATACACAAAGAAATGAGCAGTACTTTTGACAAATATGCTTGAAACAATGTAACTCACATGAGTGAACAGTATCGCTTACACCCAAATATGAATCTGAAAATGAGCTAGTTTTGAGTTTGACTCACTGTTTGTGTGATCAACAGCTGGACTTTGTCTCTTGTGAGTAGATTTATGTTTTGTTCTCTCTTCATCTCTTCTTATTCTCTCTTGCGTCTGTCTCTCCTCATCTTCTCTTCTCATCTTGTCTTCCATCTCTTTTAATTCTCTTTTGTATCGTTCTTCTCTCTCTTTAAATTCCTCTTCTATTCTTTCTTTTTCTTTCTTGATCATGTCTTTTTCTCTCTGTATATCCTCTTGTTCTCTTCTCATCCTGTCTTCCATCTCCTTTATTTCTCTTTTGCGTCGTTCTTCTCTCTCTTTAAATTCCTCTTCTCTTCTTCTCCTTTGGTCTTCATTCTGTCTTTCTTCTTCAGATATCTTGGTTAATCTATATATTTCTTCATGTTTGATCAGAAGATCTTCTTTGTCTTTTTCTATTCTTTCTTTTTCTTTCTTGATCATGTCTTTTTCTCTCTGTATATCCTCTTGTTCTCTTCTCATCCTGTCTTCCATCTCCTTTATTTCTCTTTTGCGTTCTTCTCCCTCTCTAAAATCCTCTTCTCTTTCCAAGATGGTGTTTTCTGTTGCACTCCTCCCAACATTTGTTTCCATCAGCACAGTCGTAACATCATTTGTGTCTCCGCTTGAACCTGAAAGATGCATTGAAGTGTAAATGTATTGCATTTAAGATGTTTCTCCACTCATCCAAACACTCAATCTGTTGTACAACACTGGGGATTCTCATAAAGCAAAAGGGAATATCACTGAGCAAGTAAAGACTGGATTACACCAACCGACTTTTAAAATATGAACTGATTTTAAATATTAGGCATCATACACATATTGACATCAAAAGTAACTGTTGACAAAATCTATGCATCATACACCAAAACACTGGGGTCACACACTACACGACTGCAAAACCGCTCCAATCACAGCGGACTCACGGAAACTCATCCACCAGAGCCGAGTGTCAGATGTAAACAAACATGGATCCGCATTTGTGTGTAGTCTATGATGGGAAGAAGCGGACAGTATTGCATCTAGAGACTGCAACATGAGGTGAGTAGCATTAAAAGTTACATTCCTCTTAACTGCTTGTTCACATCTGTATTTCTTGAGCTTCGTGGCACAGCGTGATTGATGTCCATTGACAGCACACTTTATGACTTGAGATTTGAGTCACACAGCACTATCCACTATGATATTTCCTCTGTAGTCATGGAAAGTCAGTGCAAAAATATTAAACATGTTTGATATCCTACGACCTTGTGGAATCAGAGTTGGAGGGCAAGAAATGGGAGTCTGTACCCATCATATACCCTATGCGATTTTCTCTGACTTTCTCCAAATCTGCAGACTGGACTAGCCTCGACTAGCACCAACTCAGCCCGACAAAAAATCGGGGCTAAAATCGGCGCAGGTCATATATTTCTATCAGGAAAACTCGCAGACTTCAGTGAAATTGAAGATGACATTTATTTGATGAATATGAAACAGAAAAGTAATGTCTCTCTTTGGCGTAAGCCCCGTCTGGCATTCCGAAGTTATAGTACTCGGAACTGTCATATCCTGCCGGAGATAGGAGGCAGGGGCGAGGAGCCTACCCCCGTGCAAAACGGGACTCAACTGGTGGTGGTGGGGTGGTGGAGGTTGCCGTGTTAGCGCACTGAAACAGCAATGTGATAGATTGTGAGAAGACTTATACATCATTGGCTTACATGTGATTGTCTGGGAGTTACCCAGCTAATGGTGCGATGATGTACCGCTGCTAGTCTTCCTGCTAGAACTTAGCTGCGCTTACATTTATAGCAGCTTAGCAGTATTATAACACATCTAATTTAATGGTACAGACGTTTGAAGGTAACTCTATCAGTACTGAGGTTTGTTCCCAATGCGTTGGTGTGGCAGGGCGGAGGGCTAATCAAGCCTCCCGAGAGGGATAAAGGTCAACTGCTATATCTCTCTCGGGAGGCTTCATTAGCCTAATACGGGACCGGGTGTGTGGGATCACGACCCGGCCCCACCCTCCGCCCTGCCACAGTTGGTAATGTGATGGGTTGGGTGTCAGCGATGTTGATGCCACCTCATGTGGCTGTGGAGGCTGATCCATGTGCCGCACACTCTATTGCAGGTGGGGCAGGAGAGTCCTGATGCAGGAGCTATGCCAGCATCCCATCTATGACGTTGAGCACATCTTTCGTTGATTCACTGTTGTACAATCTGATTCAATTCTTCAGTACGTCAGACACAAGAAGTATGTCAATTGGACCAATTGAGAGTCAATGTCTCAACAAGAGTAGCATCAATACCACAGCATTACAGGATGTTTTTGTTGCAATCCTTAAAGTACATCCTCTGCCCACCAGAAGCACGCTTTACTTCCTGGATTTGGCCATAAAGACGTTGCCATGGTAAGCATTTTTCAGGCATGCAAACGACATGCCCTAGATAATGGAGATGACGTCTGACCAGCATTGCTTCCAATACAGAGGGTGTCAATTTTGGCCAGTATCTCTGTCTGGGGTGTCCTATCCTTCCAGGACAGACACAGGATTTTTTGGAGACATCTTACATAGAAAGCCTTCAAGGGAATGATGTGCCGTTCTATAAAGTGTCAATGTCTCTGCCCCATAGAGGAGGGTGGAAACACACTGCATAATAAACTGTGACCTTGGTGGCTATTCTCAGGTTTTTTTGTCAAAGAGCCTCACGCGTAGTCGCCCAAAAGCTGCAGAGGCTTTGTTGATACAGTTGTTCCTTTCATGGGAAAGGAGGTGTCTCTTATGTTCATGCGGCTTTTAAAACCTGATTGTGTATCTTATTAATAACAAACGCAACAAATAAAACAAGACAACCATGCAGCAAACCCAAGCAAAGCAGCCACTTATACTTATACAATTAAAAACAACACATGAAATATAGAGTTAACACTTACTCTTAGATGAGGGGGTTTCATTTTCATAATGGACATTTTGTTTTATTCTGGTTCCAGATTCATGTTCACCTGTATATGATACAAGGATGGAAGAACGTTTGCACTGACAAATCAAAAATGAGATTTATAAGCATAAAATAGCCTGATTCTAATCTACATTGTTCCTCATGAACTTTAAGAGTGACATCTCTGTGTGACTGCTTAATTTATTAAACAGGAAAAGAGGGCTACATTTTACTAGGGTACAACAGGGCAAAAGTCGCACCTTAAGGACAAATAGCTTTTTTCT
>NC_068321.1:27997375-28042375 GCF_025860055.1 Xyrauchen texanus | reverse complement strand
CCATGTTTGAATGCAATCTGTCTATTACTGTATATAACTACTTAATTAATTAAAGAAAAACAGAATGTTTGTGTGTAGAGAAATCATTCATAATGCAACAATAAATGTATCAAACAGTAAGTGATTGATTGATATTACATGACGTCATAATGCTACATCGCTTACGGATCCAGTAAAACTGTGACTGAATAAGAACAGTGTCTCTTACACTTCGGATACATTAGAAGATAATTGGGTGATATTTGGAGGGTTACCTCAGAGAGAGAAAGAGAATGTGCAGGTCGATCCTAACGGTGGTCGTGCAGAAGAAGATTAAACAGCTGGAAACCGGTTGACATTCATTGAGACTGACACAAGCAATAACTGCTTTTCATTTCTAAAATGCTGCATTGATTTTTGTGTTTCCTTATTTGCCTATTTGTGTCCCCCAGCTCCTCCCTGAACGAAAGAAAAAGAAACGAGGACGGATGAATCAAAGTGTTTGTAAAACAGAATGTCATATCGACTTCAGATGCATTACAGGTCGGTCATTAATAGATGTTTATAAAGCTATTGAAGCATGTGTTATTAATGCGTTATATAAACCGCAAATATAAATGTGAATGAAAGCTGTAGTATCAGAAGTGAAGGGGTGGAGGGTATGCGCATGCGTCAGGTGTTTCATATTTAACAGACTGAAGAGAGACAACACAAACCACAGCTGGACAACATGTCTCACAACTTCAAGCAATTCACTCCGTCCGACACAGGAATCAAACTAGTGAATAAACCCAGTGATCTCGGTAAGTTTATCCGGAATCAGTTTGATAAGTGCGTTTATGGGGCCATTTAAATAACCGTAGAGAGCAAAAACACTTTCTGTTTGTTTATCTATTATAAATGAATCGGTTGGCATTATTGTAGTCTAAATAATGTGCACTTTATTTGATATTTATTTCGATTTACATCACAATCTACACAAAACATATTTCTAGTTAAAATCCAAGATTATACATCATATTATAAAGCATGACGTAACGGCCAATAAAGGCTGTAATTTCTGTTTAGATGCTTTTGAAATGTGCAATATATAAAAAGTGCCTTGTGTAAAAATAAAGTTAGAAATTAGTTCCTTTGTCACTCTGACTTCTACTAATAACATAGAAGAACATAACTGTAATAAGAAATATTACAGAGGAGTGTGAGGGAATATGTTTCATAACACTGTGTGTCTGCTGTTCTCCGAACAGTTTGTTTAGTAAGAAATTTGTTTAAACATTAATCTCACTATTATATATCTATATACATACTGTAGGCTCCTTATTATATATGTAAAATAATAACCTGCTAATAGTTCTATATTAAAGTGGGAATGTGAAACTAAACAGTAATTGCACACGGGGGCGTGTCTAGAGCAGTTGGGTGGGGGCGGTACCTCAGAAGAGGGGACCGTCAGTGTCCAACATAAGTGCTCTGAAAAACACTGGAAAAGTCAGGATACATAAAGGAAAACTTCTGTGAGCTGCTACGATCACCGTGACAACCGTCCCACTGCAGTGGCTAAGTGGCACGAGCAGTGATGTGCATGGAAATGCATCAACAGGTCTTGCAAAAACCTCAAATAAATTCCTGAAATAACATCATATATTGAATATAGTGAAGTATTAGATCTATAGTTACAGTGTTGTCGATTTTTCATGTTGGAGACAAATCAATTTCATGTTTTTTAGAGAATAGTGCTCTATATAGCAAAGTGTTATGGCGCCAGCCTACCTATTAAGTCTTGTTGATTTTTTGGAGTTTAGATATAATACCAGATTTTTGCATATCTGATTTCATTCACAATGTAGTTTAATACATTCAAGGTCATAGATGTGTCTTGAACATTTGGGGGGTGGGGCCTTTGCCCTTCAGACTAAGTAGGGCATAGGCAGACTCGCTTCTGATTGGAATTCACCCACAATGTTCATCTATGAAAAAACACTTAATCTCTGATTATGTTGAGCCTGCATTCATTTCTTCTGTGCATCTGTGTTCTGTGTTGTGGACAAAATGTGACATGGAGCTTGTAAGGACCCTCTAGTGGCAGCTGGCCGTATAGGCAGCCTTATGAACTTCTGCTAGCATGATCCGATGTTTATTAAAGTTGCTAGATTTAAGAGGTAAAATTGAGAATTGAGAGTTTCACTAGAAACCGTTAGAAAATGACTATAAAAATAAGGTAATTGTGATATATCTGGTAAGGGGCACCTGGGGCACCTGGGGTGGCCAATGAGATTTCTACCCCTATCCACTATGTAGACCCACCCCTAATTGCACTTGTTTTTAATGAGTGTTGTATGACAGATATGCCTATAACCAAATCTGTGTAAACCTTTCAGATCCATTTGACGATGACCCTAATGTGTTGAGAGCTGAGCTGTCTTGCGGTCACGTTGTTGATCCAATGTCACTGACAGACTGTTGCAGAGGTCAACTGGTAAATATAAGCATATTTCATCACATTCTACTAGTATTTTTAGAGCAAAGTACATTTCAATGGGTGCATTGTGGCTCATTGATGCTACCCAAGAAGTTGTAATGGAGACGGGGGGTGGTTGGCACACTTTTCGCTTTTTAACAATTACAGGCATTTGGTAGTCTTTATCCACTGTCCTAAAGGCCAATAATAATATTCATAATGAAACAAGATGGTGTCATTTACCATCAGGGGCTAATGGGGTGATACTCTCTGTCGATATCTATCTGTGGTTTTATCTCAGTGAGTTTGTCGCCTCCTGAAAGTGACGGTAGGAGAAACAAAATGTCCTTTGCAAATCTACACCTCATTGTACTTCAGAGAGGAACTGCAGTATCATGTTACTTCTATGATGACTAACAATGAGCTTTGGTGTTTTATTCCAGGGAGAAACAGCGTTTAAGTGTCCAGTGTGTCATAAAGAATGGCCGTATGAGGAAGTCCGAAAATTGGCCAAACTATCAGACAATGAGCGATTAGGTTTTGAGGACGTGCTTGGGACAAATGCTGTTAAGAAGTTAGTGGACATGAAGGATGTATGTACATTACTGTGTCTTGGATCTTATTATTCATTTCAAATATACAGAGTATATTGGTAGATTGTGTGACACTGTACATCACTGTTTTTCATTTTTCTGTAGTGTCCCGGCTGTGGTGTTTTCATTGAGCGGGTGCACACCACGAATCTCGCCGTCGAATGCTCAGTTTGCACAGAAAACACTGGCAGAATCTATGAGTTCTGCTGGCAGTGTCTGAGAGAGTGGAAAGGGCCTCGACCTTCTGCTGATCAGTGTGAAAATGCAGGTTGTAATATCAAGGACCAGGAGTTGCTTAACGACTGTACAATGATAACTTTAAAATCAGTTCAGAATGTCCAGTGTCCAGCGATTCGTGCCTGCCCATTTTGTGGCGTGCTGATTGAACACATTGCGGTGGGATGCAAAATCATGTCATGTAATAAATGCCACAAAGAGTTTTGCTTTGTCTGTCTTAAACCTGCCCAAGAGTGCCTACAAACAGCAACCCATTACGTGTTATGCACAGCTGGAGTCGCACCAAAGCAAGTAGAAGTTCAAATGCCATGAGCAGATATATGCAGAAATACTCAATTAATCTACTGTAGATCACTCTTTACTATTGATGCGTAGACTACTGATATTTCTAGAGTCTCATGTGTGTGTACATGCGTTTTTCCTACTTTTTATTTCTTTATTTGTGAAATAGTGCACCTTTATAAACAATGATGTGATGAAATCATACATGTGTGCATATGCTGGACATGCAGTTAGTTGAAGTCTAGTTGAAGTAGGGCTGGGCAATATGGCGACAAACAACATATCTCAATACACTGTAAAAAAAATAAAGTTTGTGATAAACTTCCGATGTTTCAAATAGGGGTGTGCTGGATGGTCAGTGATCAAACTGAGCATGCTCAAACGCCTGTATGTTCTACCGTCACCATCAGACGTGATATTGTGTGTGTGCTCACTGTTTAAAAATATAAGTTGCTCTGACTTAAATGGCATAAAAGTTGACTTAACGCACTTTTTTCAAAATGACATAACTCAATCAACTTTTCAAATTGAGCTTGTCTGACAAAACTGAAGTTTTTACAGTGTATTGTTCAGCTTATTGATTATATTTGATGTATATCTTGATAATTATGAAATGTCATAAAAGCTTTTTTTTATCTTAAATCAGAGGAACCATCATTTCATTTGTAACCAAGTCAAATGTTTAATGTCTGGAATAAAAATATAATTAAAATAATGACTAATGAATGATTGTTTAAAACAGGTTTTGACTAAATAATCACAAGGAAGAATTCTCACTTTAATTAAGATGCACCAATAAAATTATAGAGTAATAAAAAATGCATTTTTGTGACTGAAAAGGGACGTTTTTTGGAACCCACTTGACTTTTATGACAAGATAATAGTGAATTATTAGTATTATTATGAGGATTACATTTATTTGTGTCATGATAATTCATATTCACCTAGAGATTTTATTTCGGCAGACATGTGAAAGTGCAGTATGTATGTGACAGTTAGCAATGTTGCTCCTCCCCATTTCACACTGTGCTTAACCCCAGGTTATCGATGTTCTAACACCGCTTTTAACCCGGGGTTATGAAGCCCTGCATTCCAGTGCTGAAGTAATGAATGGACAACCAATCATACAATGCCTCCGCTTACCTAATTTAATATTCATGCACTTTGTACAGCCATTGAAAAGCACTGTTTTCATTCTCCGTCCAGTGAAAGACTGACCATAGCGGGACTTTTCCCGATGGGCCGCCGCTAACTGCAGAAGTGGGCCGCAAAACGGTGCCACGATATGCAAAAGCAGACATCGCAAGTCCGCCCCTGTCCCCATCTGTGGGAAACCAGTAAACTTTCGAACAGTGATGGCAAATGCGATAACCAGCGAGATGAAGAGACTGTATTCCGTGTATTCAAAGCACGTTTCAGGAGACGAAAGACAAACTCAACTCAACTTTTATTTACGGAGCACTTTCAAAAACACAAAAATGGACCAAAGTGCTGTACAGAGATTCCCATTTCAACATCATACACAATACAGACCATGTATTACCATGACAACTGATACAACGATATACAAAGTGGGTGTCTGTGGTTCAGGTGGTAGAGCGGGTCGGTCACTAATCTCAGGGTTGGGGGTTTGATTCCCCGGCCCACATGACTCCACATGCCGAAGTGTCCTTGGGCAAGACACTGAACCCCAAGTTGCTCCCAATGGCAGACTTACATGCAGCTCTGCTGTCATTGGTGTGTGTGTGTGAATGTGTTAGCACAGCATTTGTAGGGTTAACCTTGCATTGCTGTGCCACACAGTATTACCAGAAGTAGTTAAGTGACAACCAATTATATAATACCCCAAATTTCCTCTAGCAGCTCTTATTTATTATGTAAATGAGTCTTATTTGAATTCTCTGTCCAGATGACTGATGGTCAAGTCGAGTCATGTTTATTTGTATAATGCTTTCACATTGTTCATAGAAGCGTTACAGAAAAATATATCATAATCTAGTAATCTATGTAATCTAGTCTTCAGGCCCCCAATGAGGAAACCATAGGTGACTATGGCAAGGAACTCAAAACACCAAAAGGAGTCTAAACATTTCAGAGCTCAACATACACAACAGTTAAATGTATATAAAACAGCAGTACAGGAGAAAACCCTGTGATAACCCAAACCAGTTCCCCTCTGTTAAACACACAACTGTAACGCCAGTATTACTGCAGCATAAGTCATGTATTAACAAGCTGTAAATAGGCTTTGCTACTTATTTGAAAAATATTTTCTGGATTTGCAAGAGTGTGTAAGGTGTAATTGAGTCTTAAAGAAGTTTTGCAAATCATTCCTCAAGCACATCAGTATTCACTGTATGTGTTCTGGGTGATATGTCCAAATATTCAGCACCACCACAGTCTGCAATATCTTACAATGACAAGCATGTGATCTGTTCACACACACAGCTTTGATGACACAAGCATCATTTACTGAGTTTCAGTCTAAAAACCCAGTTCAGATTAAACGAGCAGACTGTGGAAAACCTGTTATTAGCTGCAAATCTATACTTGACCGATACAGACATTACAGAGACACAAATATAAGAGTGACTTATGTATTATTTCTACTTATGCAGTGAATTCAGAGATCAGATTTTTATTTTCATAGCACAGTAAGAAAACATATCCAACAATAAAGACAAGTATTGATGCTACTGATAGAATAAAAACATATAGCAATTACAGATGTGTAACCCATTCAAATAAACAAATTCACCTTGTACTCATTGCCATACAGTAAGATAAAAAATAAAAAAATCATCCTTTATTATTGTTTAATTGTAAAAGATTGGCAAGTTGGGAAATTATTTATTTTTTGTCACATGTAAAAAATAACATGTAGAAAGATTGGTAATTTTATTGGTAAGAAATAATGAAACGGTTACATTATCTATATAATTAATGAAACAAACTTCAATAGGCTACAAACAAAGGACATTTTTGTATTTGTTCAGTATATACAGTATAAGTCGTACACTTCCACCCCTGCCACAGTTTGGGGAAATAATGTTGTGACATGTTTTAATGTAGATTTACTTCCAATCATTCTTCTGAAGCCAATACATCAATCACAAAATGATCCTTCCTAGAAACATGTTTTATCGTTTTTGGGAGAAAATCTTGCAATTTGGAATATATATATATATGTTTTTAACTGTGAACACACTATTTATTATTAAAGTTTATTTTTATTTAATTATTTTCACATTTTCTTAGTACATTTATCATATGTTATGTAGTTATATTATTTTCTGTAAGTTATATAAGAATTATTCAGACATTATACAGCAATATATGATACTGAACTCTCTTATTTCAATTTAATCCAAGTGAGTCCAAAACATCTACATGTTGAGATATAAACATGCCATAGACTGAATCATGGGAAACCCTTCATCAGGTGGAACTGGGCCTAAGAAGAAACACACACACACACACACACACACACACACACACACACACACACACACACACACACACACACACACACACACACACACACACACACACACACAGACATGTCATTATGATGACTTTCCATAGACATAATGATTTTTATACTGTATAAACTATAGATTATATCTCCTAAACCTACCCCTAACCCCAACACAACCCCTAAACCCAACACATCCCCTAAACCCAACACATCCCCTAAACCCAACACAACCCCTAAACCCAACACATCCCCTAAACCCAACACAACCCCTAAACCCAACACAACCCCTAAACCCTACACACCCCTAAACCCAACACAACCCCTAAACCCAACACAACCCCTAAACCCAACACAACCCCTAAACCCAACCCAACCCCTAAACCCAACACATCCCCTAAACCCAACACAACCCCTAAACCCAACACAAACCCTAAACCCAACCCAACCCCTAAACCCAACACATCCCCTAAACCCAACACAACCCCTAAACCCAACACATCCCCTAAACCCAACACATCCTCTAAACCCAACACATCCCCTAAACCCAACACATCCCCTAAACCCAACACATCCCCTAAACCCAATACATCCCCTAAACCCAACACAACCCCTAAACCCAACACAACCCCTAAACCCAACACATCCCCTAAACCCAACACAACCCCTAAACCCAGCACATCCCCTAAACCCAACACAACCCCTAAGCCCAACACATCCCTTAAACCCAGCACAACCCCTAAACCCAGCACATCCCTAAGCCCAGCACAGCCCCTAAACCCAGCACATCCCCTAGACCCAGCACAACCCCTAGACCCAACACATCCCCTAAGCCCAACACAACCCCTAAGCCCAACACATCCCCTAAGCCCAACACAGCCCCTAGGCCCAGCACATCCCTAAGCCCAGCATCCCTAAGCCCAGCACATCCCCTAGGCCCAGCACAGCCCCTAAACCCAGCACATCCCTAAGCCCAGCACATCCCTAAGCCCAGCACAGCCCCTAAGCCCAGCACATCCCCTAAACCCAACACATCCCCTAGGCCCAGCACATCCCCTAAGCCCAACACATCCCCTAAACCCAGCACATCCCCTAAGCCCAGCACAGCCCCTAAAGCCCAGACACAGCCCCTAAGCCCAGCACATCCCTAAACCCAGCACATCCCTAAACCCAGCACAGCCCCTAAGCCCAGCACATCCCCTAAGCCCAGCACAGCCCCTAGACCCAACACAGCCCCTAAGCCCAACACAGCCCCTAAGCCCAACACAGCCCCTAAACCCAACACATCCCCTAGGCCCAGCACAGCCCCTAGGCCCAGCACAGCCCCTAGACCCAGCACAGCCCCTAGGCCCAGCACAGCCCCTAGACCCAGACACAGCCCCTAGGCCCAGCACAGCCCCTAAGCCCAGCACATCCCCTAGACCCAACACAGCCCCTAAGCCCAGCACAACCCCTAGGCCCAGCACATCCCTAAACCCAGCACATCCCCTAGGCCCAACACAGCCCCTAGGCCCAGCACAGCCCCTAAGCCCAGCACTACCCCTAAGCCCAGCACATCCCCTAAGCCCAGCACAACCCCTAAGCCCAGCACTACCCCTAGGCCCAGCACATCCCCTAGGCCCAGCACAGCCCCTAAGCCCAACACAGCCCCTAAGCCCAGCACATCCCCTAAGCCCAGCACAGCCCCTAAACCCAGCACAACCCCTAGGCCCAGCACATCCCTAAGCCAACACAGCCCCTAAACCCAACACAACCCCTAAGCCCAACACATCCCCTAAGCCCAACACATCCCTAAGCCCAACACAACCCCTAAGCCCAACACAGCCCCTAAACCCAACACATCCCCTAAGCCCAACACATCCCCTAAGCCCATCCCAACACAACCCCTAAACCCAACACAACCCCTAAACCCAACACATCCCCTAAGCCCAACACATCCCCTAAACCCAACACAACCCTAAACCCAGCACATCCCCTAAACCCAGACACAGCCCCTAGACCCAACACAGCCCCTAAACCCAACACATCCCCTAAACCCAACACAGCCCCTAAGCCCAACACATCCCCTAAACCCAACACATCCCCTAAACCCAACACAACCCCTAAACCCAACACATCCCCTAGACCCAACACATCCCCTAAACCCAACACAACCCCTAAACCCAACACATCCCTAAACCCAGCACAGCCCCTAAACCCAACACAGCCCCTAAACCCAACACAGCCCCTAAACCCAGCACATCCCTAAAGCCCAACACATCCCTAAACCCAACACATCCCCTAAACCCAACACATCCCCTAAAGCCCAACACATCCCCTAAGCCCAACACAGCCCCTAAACCCAACACTACCCCTAAACCCAACACAGCCCCTAAACCCAACACATCCCTAAACCCAACACAGCCCCTAAACCCAACACATCCCTAAACCCAACACATCCCCTAAACCCAACACATCCCCTAAACCCAACACATCCCTAAGCCCAGCACAACCCCTAAACCCAGCACCACCCCTAAACCCAACACCACCCCTAAACCCAACACAACCCCTAAGCCCAACACAACCCCTAAACCCAGCACATCCCTAGACCCAACACTGCCCCTAAACCCAACACAACCCCTAAACCCAACACATCCCTAAACCCAACACATCCCCTAAACCCAACACAACCCCTAAACCCAACACATCCCCTAAACCCAACACATCCCTAAACCCAACACATCCCCTAAACCCAACACAACCCCTAAACCCAACACATCCCCTAAACCCAACACAACCCCTAAACCCAACACATCCCCTAAACCCAACACAACCCCTAAACCCAACACAACCCCTAAACCTGACACAACCCCTAAACCCAACACAACCCCTAAACCCGACACAACCCCTAAACCCAACACAACCCCTAAACCCAACACATCCCCTAAACCCAACACAACCCCTAAACCCAACACTACCCCTAAACCCAACACATCCCCTAAACCCCAACACATCCCTAAACCCAACACAACCCCTAAACCCAACACAACCCCTAAACCCAACACAACCCCTAAACCCAACACATCCCCTAAACCCAACACAACCCCTAAACCCAACACAACCCCTAAACCCGACACAACCCCTAAACCCAACACAACCCCTAAACCCGACACAACCCCTAAACCCGACACAACCCCTAAACCCGACACTAAACCTAACCCTCACAGAAAATGTTCTGCATTTTTACATTCTCAAAAACATTGATGATTAAAAGCTGTTTTCCTCATGGGGACTGACAAAATGTCCCTACAAGGTCAATGGGTCCCGACAAAGTGATAAATACACACACACACACACACACACACACACACACACACACACGCACACACACACACACTCACACTCAGTTTTTAACTCAGTTTCTGATGAAGTATATATTATGAGAGTGCAGTGTAATAAAGGAGTAAAATGCTCATACCCCACCACGCATTTTCAACACGGCTTGAAGGACTGAGAGGTTTTCAATCTTATAACTTTCGAGTGTTTTTTCATCTTCAAGATCAGTTCCATTATAGATCAACCTCAGTCTGCTTATATCTGACAAGAAAGACAAAGTCAAATATTAAAAACTCATTAATTGTGAAGACTGAGAGAAAAACGTTCAACTTACCAGTTCCAACTCCGGGAAAATGACATAAGGCTTTTTTCTTTACGTCTCTAACGGTGGCTTTCCCAATTTCTTCATCTGAGGTTGCCAGAGTTATTGTTTTAATTGTGTCTTTATTAATCTTCAAATAGATTTGGATATTCATTCTCGTTCTGTTCAGGTCAGAATTGTAATCCTCATGTGATCAGACACAGAAACATACTGGCTTCTTACAGTAAACAGTGTTTACTTTCACTTTTATTTCCAAAATTTGCATACAGCTAAACAGGGTTGAAACACAGGTGTCAATACACGTAAAGGTGCAACATCACAAGTTCAGACCACGTTATCATCCATGTGACAACATCAAAGTTGAATGTAAGATGAAGTAAAAGTACAGGTCGAGTGACTATAGCGAGGGAAACAAAATATACACAAGTATCTGTTTACATTCTACTCTGTGAAAAGAAAAAGTCTTGTTCCGATTGATATTTGTTTCACTGGTCACACGTTTATCGATTCATCTTCACACCCACAGTTAGTTAATTGGTTAGTTAGTTTGTTAGTTAGTTAATTGGTTAGTTAACCCTAGTTTGTTTGTTTGTTTGTTAGTTAATTAGTTGGTTAATTGGTTGGTTTGTTCCCCTCCTGGAATCTCTCAGTGGTCCTATCTCTAAAGACTGCCCTGCTGATCGCGCTCGCCTCCATCAAGAGGGTCGGGGACCTGCAAGTGTTCTCTGTCAGAGACACTTGCCTGGAGTTCGGTCCGGCAGACACACATGTGATCCTAAGACCGCAACCGGGCTATGTGCCCAAGGTTCCTACCACGCCCTTCAGAGACCAGGTAGTGAACCTGCAAATGCTGCCCCAGGAGGAGGCAGACCCAGCCCCTTCGTTGCTGTGTCCGGTACATGCTTTGCATACCTACTTGGACACCATACAGAGCTTTAGACGTTCTGAGCAGCTCTTTGTCTGCTTTGGTGGTCAGCAGAAAGGGAACGCTGACTCCAAACAGAGGCTTTCCCACTGGGTGGTGGACGCCATTTCATTGGCCTATCACACCCAGGACGTGCCTCCCCCTTGCGGGTCCGAGCAAACTCGACAAGGAGTGTTGTGTCCTCATGGGCACTGGCCAGAGGCACCTCCCTGGCAGACATATGTAGAGCTGCGGGTTGGGCTACACCTAGACCCCTTCCCACGATGCGTATAAGGGCCCCTGCCGTTTTGGCTCTATGTGAGAAACATAGCTCGGCCCATTCCCAGATTGGCAAGCGTCACATTGTTCCCCTGTTTAGGGTAACCAGAAGGATTTCGACGACTTTTTTGGGGCATTTGGAAGGGTACGTGCAGTCTGACACAGCTGGTCGCCTTTGCACGTAAAATACCTGCCCGCTCCTGTGTCAGCAGTACGCGTACACGGCTAAGCGCATGGCGTAATATAAATTGGACCCCTAGCGTCACTTCTTCGACACAACGTCGAAGTGAGCGACAGACGGGGAACGTCTAGGTTATGTATGTAACCTCCGTTACCTGATAGCGGGAACGAGACGTTGTGTCCTCCTGGCCACGTCGCTGAGCTGAGCCACTGTTGTGGCCAAACCATTTCCGGCTCCTCAGAAAAAACTTTAATGAACTCGACGTATTTCTCTGCTTTTATACCCGTATGTCCGGGGGCAGGGTATGCAAATACTGTCTGCAAACTTCTCATTGGCCTTTTTTCATACATCAGAGGCATATTTGGCGCTCAAGGGAGACCCCTAGTGTCGCTTCTTCGACACAACCTCTTGTTCCCTCCATCAGGGAACGGAGGTTACATACGTAACCTAGACGTTTGATTGTTTGCTTGTTTGTTCGTTAGTTAATTGGTTAGTTAATTAGTTAGTTAGTTAATTAGTTTGTTAGTTAGTTCATTAGTTAGTGAATTGGTAAGTTAGTCAGTCAGTTTGTTTGTTAGTTAGTTTGTTAGTTAGTTTATTGGTTAGCTAATTGGTAAGTTAGTCAGTCAGTTTGTTTGTTAGTTAGTTAGTTAGTTAGTTAGTTTGTTAGTTAGCTAATTGGTTAGTTAGTTATAAAACATTACATCAGAAATCATGATTGGCATATATAAACAACATAGACAGTTTAAAAAAGGAATAATGAATGAATGAACGGTTAACAATGATCGGTTAACAACTATTAAAAGAAGAATTATAAAATGTAATTGCCTGAGGGATAAAAGATCATTTGGACCTATTTTTTATACAAAGTCCAAATGATCTTTTATCCCTCAAGAAATAAATGTTTTAAATAAATATATTTTTAATAGGCACTTTTATCCAAAGCAGCTTTCAACATTTGTATTACATAGAATTAGATTTGTTTATTATTTTTGACAATGTTTCCTCCTGAAGCCTTTATTTACCTGTTATCATACATACATCTGCTGTAAGGATTACTAAATCAAATTAAATAACAGTTGTTTGATGTGTTGATGTGTGTTTGTGTAGTTCTGACAGTGTTATAGGTGCATGCTGTGCAATATTTGTTAATTTGTTCCTTAATATTATTATAGAATATTTTTGCTTATGGCAGTGACATGAGGAACTGAACTCAAAGAGATGTAAACGATCAGCTACAGAAAAGATCAGTGATTTATCAGGTTTAGCAGTAAAGTTGTTTTACTTTTGCTGTTGTAACTCCAGAACTTCATATAAAACACATTCTTGGCATTGAACTTCTGAGTGTTCCTGATGATTATATATTGCTGCTTCCTTTGAGAGCTTTTATTGAAAGAGAAATATATTGTGCTATCTGTAGGGCTGGGTTTATTAGTGAGATTTGGGAGTGCTGGGGGAATACCGAGTTCTTGTGTAGTATCAGTTAAGCACACAAAACAATTCAAACCACTTTGTTTGGGTTTTTCCTAAGAAAGATCACTCCAGTCCAATAATCTGCTGTACAAATTCCCCTTTGCTAAAGCACATGTCACAGTGCTCACTGAGTGAATCAGAGAGTCAATAAAGTAGTTGTATGTAGCCACTTGAATGAATTAGATGTTTTTTTTATTTTATTATTTTGTCAATGGTGGTGGCATAGTGGGTAAAGCACATGACTGTTAATCAGAGGGTTGCTGGTTTGATCCCCACAGTCACCACCATTGTGTCCTTGAGTAAGGCACTTAACTCCAAGTTGCTCCGGGGGGATTGTCCCTGTAATAAGTGCTCTGTATAATACATTGGTAATCAGAAGGTTGCTGGTTTGATCCCCACAGTCACCCCCATTGTGTCCTTGAGTAAGGCACTTAACTCCAGGTTGCTCCGGGGGGATTGTCCCTGTAATAAGTGCTCTGTATAATACATTGGTAATCAGAAGGTCGCTGGTTTGATCCCCACAGTCACCACCATTGTGTCCTTGAGTAAGACACTTAACTCCAGGTTGCTCCGGGGGGATTGTCCCTGTAATAAGTGCACTGTAATTCGCTTTGGATAAAAGCGTCTGCCAAATGTCATGTTTAATATTGTTATGTTTAAATATGTAGCGCTACAATCAGTACACCTCAGAAATCAGAGCTTCTAGGTTCTTCTGAGCAGATATGGAAGATCTGAACAGCTCTGTGATTTTAATAATACATGAAGTATTATATAATAACCTGTTATACAGAAGGATCTATGGTATAGTGAAGAAACTGCACTGTTCATGTGTCACCAGCAGATGTCACTGTTTATCTTCAGACTATATTTCAGCTCAATACACTTCAGTTTAATTCTACAGCACTTCATATTTAAACATTCACCACATGTGAGTGAACCTTTTCCATCACTCATACAGGACAATGTTCACAACTAAACACAAAGCACATTATAGATAACAAATACTTTTGTATAGATTATAATTACAGACTATTAGACTATATTAAACTATGTTTTTATATATGATATATTACAAGCAGATTATTATGCATTAGTTTAGTTTGTGTTAACCTATATTATGCAAATGTATACATAGAAATGGATATTTGTTTACACATGGTGCATTGATCATACATCATATATCATACATAATACATCATATATCATACATCATACATCATACATCATATATCATATATCATATATCATACATCATACATCATATATCATATATCATACATCATACATCATATATCATATATCATACATCATACATCATACAGCATATATCATACATCATACATCATACATCATATATCATACATCATACATCATACATCATATATCATATATCATATATCATACATCATACATCATACATCATATATCATATATAATATATCATACATCATACATCATACATCATATATCATATATCATACATCATACATCATACATCATATATCATACATCATACATCATACATCATACATCATATATAATATATCATACATCATACATCATACATCATATATCATACATCATACATCATATATCATATATCATATATCATACATCATACATCATACATCATATATCATATATCATACATCATACATCATACATCATACATCATACATCATATATCATACATCATACATCATACATCATACATCATACATCATATATCATACATCATACATCATATATCATACATCATACATCATACATCATACATCATACATCATACATCATATATCATACATCATACATCATACATCATACATCATATATCATATATCATACATCATACATCATACATCATACATCATACATCATACATCATATCATACATCATACATCATACATCATACATCATACATCATACATCATACATCATACATCATACATCATACATCATACATCATATATCATACATCATACATCATACAGCATATATCATACATCATATATCATATATCATATATCATGGGTGTTCAAGAACCTGGCCATGTAAAACAGAGCAAAGAAACAAGTCACGCCCCCTTTAGCACATACAGTGAACGCTGGAGCTGAAGTCATCATGAGTCTGTCTGCTGGTATAATCAGCACAAGTACTTTTCCTCAAGTGAACAATTCCTGATTGAACAGAAGCACAATGGCCTTTCCGGTACATGTCCATAATGTCTACAGACCCAATGACATCGGTAATTTATGCCCAGTACCACTTCATTTCTACATGTTGATTATGAGTTGAATTATGTTTAATTCTATTGCAGAGTAAAGGAATGTGAACTCAATAATAGCCTAAAGAACACAAGAGTGCTAAAACGTGTACTGCTAATAATAACTGCTAAATAAAGACAATCTCTGACCATCTGAACTCTGAATGTGTTTCTGTTCAGAGAAGAAAGACTCTGACCGGAGTGTTTTAAGGGCTTCATTATCATGCGGTCACTTCACGAGTGCTGAGACACTGATACAATGTTGCACTGATCAGATGAAGAATGTGAGTTTGTTTCAGTTTCATGATGAGAAGTTTCTGTCAATGTTCTGTATAACGTTTGTTACTTTGAACCCTTTCTGCCCGACCTGTCTCTTAAAAAATACTTTTATTGCTGTAAGATTATACAATATATTTGATATTAACTGAACCACTTAATTGTTAACATCATTGAGGCCAGATATTTTACAGTGATCTTCACACTCATAGGGACAAGTGGAAATGAAATGTCCAGTATGTGAAAGCGTGTGGCCGTATGGAGAAGTGAGAACACTCCTTACACCCAAACAACATCTGGATCTGAAGGAGTTACTCAGGGAAAATGCTGCTAAGAGGATGATTCAAATCAAGGAGGTATGTGCACTGAAAAACAAATCCTGTCAGCTGTGGTGGCCAGAAATATTATGTAAGAAATACAATAAAAATGAAAATAACTTCACAGAACAACCTTTAATCTTTACTGCTTATATCTGGTGTAGTTTACATAGCCACGCTGGCATATAATGATGTTAAAAATAACTTTATAATGTTAATCACCGTAAATATTACAGAAGAGCTCATGATCAGGGCTGGGGAGTAAGGGATTACATGTAACAGGATTACATATTTACAATACTAAATATAAGTAACTGTATTCCACTACAGTTACAGTTTAAATCATTGGTATTTTGAATACAGTTACATTCAAAAAGTACGTTTGAAGCACGTTTGAAGAATGTTTGAAGCACATTTGAGGAACGTTTGAGGTACATTTGAAGCACATTTGAAGCACGTTTGAAGAACGTTTGAGGTACGTTTGAGGCACGTTTGAGGTACGTTTGAAGCACGTTTGATGCACATTTGAGGAACGTTTGAGGTACGTTTGAGGAACGTTTGAGGTACGTTTGAAGCACGTTTGAAGCACGTTTGAAGAACGTTTGAGGTACGTTTGAAGCACGTTTGATGCACATTTGAGGAACGTTTGAGGTACGTTTGAGGAACGTTTGAAGCACGTTTGAGGCACGTTTGAGGTACGTTTGAAGCACGTTTGATGCACATTTGAGGAACGTTTGAGGTACGTTTGAGGAACGTTTGAGGTACGTTTGAAGCACGTTTGAAGCACGTTTGAAGAACGTTTGAGGTACGTTTGAAGCACGTTTGATGCACATTTGAGGAACGTTTGATGCACATTTGAGGAACGTTTGAGGTACGTTTGAGGAACGTTTGAGGTACGTTTGAAGCACGTTTGAAGCACGTTTGAGGAACGTTTGAGGTACGTTTGAAGCACGTTTGATGCACATTTGAGGTACGTTTGAGGAACGTTTGAGGTACGTTTGAAGCACGTTTGAGGCACGTTTGAGGTACGTTTGAAGCACGTTTGAAGCACGTTTGAAGAACGTTTGAAGCACGTTTGAGGTACGTTTGAAGTACGTTTGAGGTACGTTCGAGGAACGTTCGAGGTACGTTTGAGGTACGTTTGAGGTACGTTTGAAGCACGTTTGAGGTACGTTTGAGGTACGTTTGAAGTACGTTTGATGCACATTTGAGGAACGTTTGAGGTACGTTTGAGGAACGTTTGAGGTACGTTTGAAGCATGTTTGAAGCACGTTTGAAGCATGTTTGAAGAACGTTTGAAGCACATTTGAGGAACGTTTGAGGTACGTTTGAAGCACGTTTGAGGTACGTTTGAAGTACGTTTGAGGTACGTTCGAGGAACGTTCGAGGTACGTTTGAGGAACATTTGAGGTACGTTTGAGGTATGTTTGAGGTACGTTTGAGGCACGTTTGAAGTACGTTTGAGGTAAGTTTGAAGTACGTTTGAAGCACGTTTGAGGTATGTTTGAGGAACATTTGAAGTACGTTTGAGGTATGTTTGAAGTACGTTTGAAGCACGTTTGAGGTATGTTTGAGGAACGTTTGAGGTAAGTTTGAGGTATGTTTGAGGTACGTTTGAGGTAAGTTTGAAGTACGTTTGAAGCACGTTTGAAGTACGTTTGAAGCACGTTTGAGGTACGTTTGAGGCACGTTTGAGGTAAGTTTGAGGTACGTTTGAAGCACGTTTGAGGTAAGTTTGAAGTACGTTTGAAGCACGTTTGAGGTAAGTTTGAAGTACGTTTGAAGCACGTTTGAGGTATGTTTGAGGTACGTTTGAGGTAAGTTTGAGGTACGTTTGAAGCACGTTTGAGGTATGTTTGAAGCAGAAGAAATAGAAATAAACCTTGTGTAAATTGTTAGCTTTACGCTAAGCTAAACTGCTATTTCTAGCCATTTTACATGCACACGTGACCAGACACGATCATATTTAATATCAAGAAAATTCACGTTGGATCATAATTTCTTTTTTCTAGTAAGATCTTTGATATTAGGGCAAAAATCATATTCTTGATATTAATGTTTGTATTGTTTTCCTGTAAAAATATCTAAAAATCCTTAAAACAAGATCAGTTTGATTGATCTTGTATTAGAAACAACACTGCATTAGATATTTCAGTTTTTAACGAGTATTTTGAGATTTATAGTCAAAACAAGTGACAAAATCTACCAGCTCTGTAGAAGTAATCCAAAGTATTTAGATTACATTACTGACCTTGAGTAATCTAATGGAATACATTACAAATGACATTTTACAGCGTGTATTCTGTAATCTGTAGTGGACTACATTTCAAAAGTAACCCTCCCAACCCTGTATATGAAGTTCCTCAACAGTGTCTGTTCCAGGAGTCATGATCAATACACATGTGGAGACAGCGCTCCGTGTCACACACACACTAAACACCATCAGGGTAACACATGTGACATTTAAATAATACAGTATACATTAACATACATCAAATATAACACAAAACACCCCGATGTACATAACTGATATTCATGAAACGTAATGGGTCATGCAGGGAATTGTGGGAATGCTGATTATTGTTTTTTACCATCATTTTAACAATAATTTACTGTAAAAATTGCATGCGCTCTCTTGTTAATAAATGTAAATTTTTTACCATTAATTACACAGAAAAATTATAATTATTACATCTAAAAAATTTATTTTACAACATTTTATTATAAAATCTACTGTACTGTCTTTTAAAATATATTTAAAAATAATTGTATATTTTACAATTAATACTCGTTAATGAATTAACGTTTTCTTTTTCTGTAACATTTTGACAGTCTTTTACTGAAAAAATTACAGATTTGTTTAGTCTTTTACCGTCAAAGTTACAGACATATTTACAGTCTTTTACCGTTAAAATTACAGACATTTTTACTGTAAAAATTACAGACATTTTTATAGTCTTTTACCATCAAAGTTACAGACATATTTACAGTAATTTACTGTCAAAATTATAGACATTTTTTACCGTCTTTTACTGTAAAAATTACAGACATTTTTATAGTCTTTTACCATCAAAGTTACAGACATATTTACAGTATTTTACTGTCAAAATTATAGACATTTTTTACCGTCTTTTACTGTAAAAATTAAAGACATTTTTTACAGTCTTTTACAGTTAAAATTACAGACATTCTTACTGTAAAAGTTAGACATATTTACAGTATTTTACTGTCAAAATTATAGACATTTTTTACCGTCTTTTACTGTAAAAATTACAGACATTTTTATAGTCTTTTACCATCAAAGTTACAGACATATTTACAGTATTTTACTGTCAAAATTATAGACATTTTTTACCGTCTTTTACTGTAAAAATTAAAGACATTTTTTACAGTCTTTTACAGTTAAAATTACAGAATTTTTTTACAGTCTTTTACCGTAAAAATTACAGACATTCTTACTGTAAAAGTTAGACATATTTACAGTATTTTACTGTCAAAATTATAGACATTTTTTACCGTCTTTTACCGTAAAAATTACAGACATTATTACAGTCTTTTACAGTTAAAATTACAGATATTTTTTACAGTGTATGCTTCTGATCTGCTCCCTCTGTATGCTTATGAATGCAAGATATCTGTTTGTCTCTTGTATGCTCTTGATCGTTCAGTGTCCTGGTTGCGGCTCCTTTGTTCAAAGAACGCATCCCTTTAATCTCTGCATGCAATGCTCAGTCTGCACAGCCCGGATCAGGAAACTCTACGAGTTCTGTTGGCAGTGTGGGAGAGAGTGGACAGGACCTCGACCTCGCAGTGACAGATGTGACAATCTGGGTTGTTCAGAAAGTGACTTGATTATACTGAGAGACTGTAAACTGATATCTGTTCAAAATGTTCAATGCCCATCAACTCGTGCCTGTCCGAACTGTGGCATGCTGACTGAACACACTGGAGAAAAGTGTCGCTTTCTCTCATGTGTTAGTTGTAAATATGGATTCTGCTTTCTCTGTCTGAAGTCTAGTGCCCGTTGCACAGGTGGTGTTGCCCCACGCCAAACAACCATTCCTTAAAATTGCAACAGTCCCCAAATGGGTCTAATATCTCTTTAATCAGAATGAGTTTAATCAGGATCATGAGCATAATCAGTTCCAGTAGAGGAAATAGAGATGATCACTCTATTTGTGTGTGTGTGTGTGTGTGTGTGTGTGTGTGTGTGTGTGTGTGTGTGTGTGTGTGTGTGTGTGTGTGTGTGTGTGTGTGTGTGAGTGAGTGTGAGTGTGAGTGTGTGTGTGTGTGTGAGTGTGTGTGTGAGTGTGTGTGTGTGTGTGTGTGTGTGTGTGTGTGTGTGTGTGTGTGTGTGTGTGTGTGTGTGTGTGTGTGTGTGTGTGTGTGTGTGTGTGAGTGTGTGAGTGAGTGTGAGTGTGTGTGTGTGTGTGTGTGTGTGTGTGTGTGTGTGTGTGAGTGTGTGTGTGTGTGTGTGTGTGAGTGTGAGTGTGTGTGTGTGTGTGTGTGTGTGTGTGTGTGTGAGTGTGTGTGTGTGTGTGTGTGTGTGTGTGTGTGTGTGAGTGTGTGTGTGTGTGTGTGTGTGTGAGTGTGTGTGTGTGTGTGTGTGTGTGTGTGTGTGTGTGTGAGTGTGTGTGTGTGTGTGTGTGTGTGTGTGTGTGTGTGTGTGTGTGTGTGTGTGTGAGTGTGAGTGTGTGTGTGTGTGTGTGTGTGTGTATCGTTTGTGGGGACCAAATGTCCCCATAAGGATAGTAAAACCGAAATTTTGACCTTGTGGGGACATTTTGTGGGTCCCCATGAGGGAAAACAGCTTATAAATCATACTAAATTATGTTTTTGAAAATGTAAAATGCAGAAAGTTTTCTGTGAGGGTTAGGTTTAGGGGTAGGGTTAGGTTTAGGGATAGAATATAAAGTTTGTACAGTATAAGAACCATTATGTCTATGGAAAGTCCCCATATAACATGGAAACACAACTGTGTGTGTGTGTGTGTGTGTGTGTGTGTGTGTGTGTGTGTGTGTGTGTGAGTGTGTGTGTGTGTGTGTGTGTGTGTGTGTGTGTGTGTGTGTGTGTGTGTGTGTGTGTGTGTGTGTGAGTGTGTGTGTGTGTGAGTGTGTGTGTGTGTGTGTGTGTGTGTGTGAGTGTGTGTGTGTGTGTGTGAGTGTGTGTGTGTGTGTGTGTGTGTGTGTGTGTGTGTGTGTGTGTGTGTGTGTGTGTGTGTGTGTGTGTGTGAGTGTGAGTGTGTATGTATCACTTTGTGGGGACCAAATGTCCCCATAAGGATAGTAAAACCGAAATGTTTGACCTTGTGGGGACATTTGTGTGTGTCCCCATGAGGAAAGCAGCTTATAAATCATACTAAATTATGTTTTGTGAAATGTAAAATGCAGAAAGTTTTCTGTGAGGGTTAGGTTTAGGGGTAGGGTTAGGTTTAGGGATAGAATATAAAGTTTGTACAGTATAAAACCATTATGTCTATGGAAAGTCCCTATAAAACATGGAAACACAACTGAGTGTGTGTGTGTGTGTGTGTGTGTGTGTGTGTGTGTGTGTCTGTGTGTGTGTGTGTGTGAGTGTGTGTGTCTTGTTTCTGTAATCATTGATCTGGTGTTTTATTGGATGTAATGTTTGTGAGTAGCAAGTAATTTCACTGATAATTGTGATATAAATACTGAAAACATCTTCAAATAATACCAAAAGAAGTAACAAAAATATTGAATATAATACATTTTTATACTCTCCTTAAAATTATATAAAATTCTTATTATTATAATTTTTTTGGTCATAGAATGTTTCCCTGAATGTTGATTTGCCACATTACACATGAGCATAACTTAATAAACGGTTTTGGTTTAATGAACAACAGTTTTGGCCCGCGGGCCTTGAGTGTGACACCTGTGGTGTAGGCAAGAATGTCCATATTAACCTGAATATTTGTACAAGCACTCTTATAAATATTGTTGATTATCAGAGCACTGTTTGAAGCTTGAAGCATCTGATATACGGAGTGGCACTAGTTGGATATATAGGTCATAACATAAAGCAATGAAGCTCCAAAAACACCCATATATAGTTATTTTTATTTGTTATTTTTTCAAATCATTTATATGTTATTAACTCACATCAAGCCAATATAGTACATCACATAGCAAGTCATATAATATATTACAAGCAGATTTGCAGATGACACTACTGTCACCGGTCTTATCCCACATGATGAGTCTGCATACAGAAGGGAGGGTAAAGGGTCGTCTGGTGCGGTCAAAACACCCTGCCGCTGAACACACTTAAAACAGGGGAGATGATTGTGGACTTCGGGAGGAACACCCCAACACTGACCGCCCTCACCATTATGAACAGCACTGTGGCAGCAGTGGACCTGGAGTGGTGGTGCTGTAGTGGTCTAAAGCACATAACTGGTAATCTGAAGGTTGCTGGTTCAAGCCCCACAGTCACCACCATTGTGTCCTTGAGTAAGACACTTAACTCCAGGTTGCTCCAGGGGGATTGTCCCTGTAATAAGTGCTCTGTATAATACATTGGTAATCAGAAGGTCACTGGTTCAATCCCCACAGTCACCACCATTGTGTCCTTGAGTAAGACACTTAACTCCAGGTTGCTCCAGGGGGATTGTCCCTGTAATAAGTGCTCTGTATAATACATTGGTACTCAGAAGGTCGCTGGTTCAATCCCCACAGTCACCACCATTGTGTCCTTGAGTAAGACACTTAACTCCAGGTTGCTCCAGGGGGATTGTCCCTGTAATAAGTGCTCTGTATAATACATTGGTACTCAGAAGGTCACTGGTTCAATCCCCACAGTCACCACCATTGTGTCCTTGAGTAAGACACTTAAATCCAGGTTGCTCCGGGGGGGATTGTCCCTGTAATAAGTGCTCTGTATAATACATTGGTACTCAGAAGGTCGCTGGTTCAATCCCCACAGTCACCACCATTGTGTCCTTGAGTAAGACACTTAACTCCAGGTTGCTCCGGGGGGGATTGTCCCTGTAATAAGTGCACTGTATAATACATTGGTACTCAGGAGGTTGCTGGTTCAATCCCCACAGTCACCACCAATGTGTCCTTGAGTAAGACACTTAACTCCAGGTTGCTCCGGGGGGATTGTCCCTGTAATAAGTGCTCTGTATAATACATTGGTACTCAGAAGGTTGCTGGTTTGATCCCCACAGTCACCACCATTGTGTCCTTGAGTAAGACACTTAACTCCAGGTTGCTCCGGGGGGATTGTCCCTGTAATAAGTGCTCTGTATAATACATTGGTACTCAGAAGGTTGCTGGTTTGATCCCCACAGTCACCACCATTGTGTCCTTGAGTAAGACACTTAACTCCAGGTTGCTCCAGGGGGATTGTCCCTGTAATAAGTGCTCTGTATAATACATTGGTAATCAGAAGGTCACTGGTTCAATCCCCACAGTCACCACCATTGTGTCCTTGAGTAAGACACTTAACTCCAGGTTGCTCCAGGGGGATTGTCCCTGTAATAAGTGCTCTGTATAATACATTGGTACTCAGAAGGTCGCTGGTTTGATCCCCACAGTCACCACCATTGTGTCCTTGAGTAAGACACTTAACTCCAGGTTGCTCCGGGGGGGATTGTCCCTGTAATAAGTGCACTGTATAATACATTGGTACTCAGGAGGTTGCTGGTTCAATCCCCACAGTCACCACCATTGTGTCCTTGAGTAAGACACTTAACTCCAGGTTGCTCCGGGGGGGATTGTCCCTGTAATAAGTGCACTGTATAATACATTGGTACTCAGAAGGTTGCTGGTTTGATCCCCACAGTCACCAC
The DNA here is from genome assembly GCF_025860055.1 of Xyrauchen texanus. NCBI lineage: Eukaryota > Metazoa > Chordata > Actinopteri > Cypriniformes > Catostomidae > Xyrauchen > Xyrauchen texanus. The sequence continues at coordinate 28,018,201 of NC_068321.1, read as the reverse complement.
CATTGTGTCCTTGAGTAAGACACTTAACTCCAGGTTGCTCCGGGGATTGTCCCTGTAATAAGTGCTCTGTATAATACATTGGTACTCAGAAGGTTGCTGGTTTGATCCCCACAGTCACCACCATTGTGTCCTTGAGTAAGACACTTAACTCCAGGTTGCTCCGGGGGGATTGTCCCTGTAATAAGTGCACTGTATAATACATTGGTACTCAGAAGGTTGCTGGTTTGATCCCCACAGTCACCACCATTGTGTCCTTGAGTAAGGCACTTAACTCCAGGTTGCTCCGGGGGGATTGTCCCTGTAATAAGTGCACTGTATAATACATTGGTACTCAGAAGGTTGCTGGTTTGATCCCCACAGACACCACCATTGTGTCCTTGAGTAATACACTTAACTCCAGGTTGCTCCGGGGGGATTGTCCCTGTAATAAGTGCACTGTATAATACATTGGTACTCAGAAGGTTGCTGGTTTGATCCCCACAGACACCACCATTGTGTCCTTGAGTAATACACTTAACTCCAGGTTGCTCCGGGGGGATTGTCCCTGTAATAAGTGCTCTGTATAATACATTGGTAATCAGAAGGTTGCTGGTTTGATCCCCACAGTCACCACCATTGTGTCCTTGAGTAAGACACTTAACTCCAGGTTGCTCCGGGGATTGTCCCTGTAATAAGTGCTCTGTATAATACATTGGTACTCAGAAGGTTGCTGGTTTGATCCCCACAGTCACCACCATTGTGTCCTTGAGTAAGACACTTAACTCCAGGTTGCTCCGGGGGGATTGTCCCTGTAATAAGTGCACTGTAAGTCACTTTGGATAAAAGCATCTGCCAAATGCACAAATGTAAATGTAATAAAGCTCATTCTGATTCAGATTAACCAGTTTTTAAGAGTATACTGTAAATAAATGCTTGTGTAAAACAGGTCGCATCGCTTCAGGTGTATTACTTCTGCGTTATCTCTTTTGTTTATCTAACGTGCATTTGAGGAGAATAATCTTGTACCATTTTGACATTGTTGCTTAAATGCATTAAAGAAAACAAAACAAAATATGATTTTTTTGGTGTGTTTTAATCACTAGTTGTCTGTTAATGAGTGTAACCAAAAAATACAAAAGCACATTTGAACTAAGAACGATTCACACCAATAACAATATTGTGATCACATGTTTGAAACTATGAAACAGAATTCTTCTAAACTGTCCAAATGACACATTTGAAGTGTTATTAACTTGTCAAACTGCTGCAGATGAAAGTGTTTAAATGCAGAATAAAATGACAAGCATCAGCCACAACAAGCAGATGATTATTGGTTATGAATCTCTATATGTGTCTCCATACTTCTAGAATGTTCCTTGAGTTTTATGGCTGTTTTCAGGCCAGTATTCTCATATTTTCCCTCAGTTAATAAAGCATCCAGTTGTTCTTCATGGAACTGAAGTGCCGTATTTTCTCATCTAATGGACGCTAGCGGTGATACTGTGCTGCTCTGCTGTTATTGTGCTTCTGGAAAGGGCTTTTATCTTTAAGTCGTCATGTCATTAGTGAGATGCGGGCGTCTCTTTACGACCACACGCTGTAAAAGCGCCGGTGCTGGCCCTCATCAGACCCCATAAACTACAGCACCGTCAGCAAAGTTTGGTCATTAAGAGACATTTAAACGTAATTATTTATTGATGGCTCTTATGATTTACTCTTGGAGCAAGATTATGATCCAAGACTGGACACGCGAGTTTATGGTCGCTTAAAGCCGCGACTCGGGAGATTAGCATGTTAGCATCTGCTCAAATGAGGGTGGAAAGAGATTTTATTACTGGACGAATTACAAATACATGATATACAATGACATGCCAAATACTGTCTGTCAAACATTATCTTTCTAGTATCAGCCTTTTGAAAACTTGGGGAAATAAAAAATTGTTATCTTTAACCCCTTAAACTCTGGTGCATTTTTGGCACTCACCATTCACACATACTTTGTCTGATGATTTGTTTTGCATGTTTTTCCTGCTGGATGGCATATTTTGTTGTGGACATCTCAGATATATCATTGGATTATTCACACAAACAATCTCACACACAAGTCAACAATGACTCATTTATTAGAGAACTTCCTAAGATAAAAGCAGATATAAAGTTATTAGATATTTGTGTCTTACAGCAGCAGTTATCAGAGCATAAAAGTGACGCTTGTATTTGATGACTTACAGAAATCATATTTCACTTTGTGATTCTTTAGTAAATATTTTGAACTGTATATTAATGCAAGATAATAAACTGTACAGACACATTCCTGAGAGTGAGATCTTTCATTTGATATATAACATGTCCATTTAAGTGTTATATGAAAAACATTTATATTCATATTAATATTTCTACCACATGACCACTAGGTGGCGCTTATTTGCGACAAGTATGTTTAAGGCCTTATTTTGTTATTTTAAGAAACATAAATGCAGAATTGATGTTTATCTCTGAAAGTTCAGATTCTAATCTTTCATTCGATCCCTCATATGCCTGACTTATGTATACGGAGTCATTAATGTTTTAAGCGTAAACGTTTTTTTGAGATATAGCGCCCCCTTTTGGACCCGTGGGCGGGTTAAACCAGACTAAGGTGGTTTCCTGGTCTTCCAGTCTGTCAAACTAATCAGGCTGGTCTGGTTTGCTGGTTTTTGAGAAGTTATGGGAACATGTCAGGCTGGGAGACCAGCTAAAACCAGCAAACCACCTCAGGCTGGATTAAGTTGGATATAAATTGGCCTAAACGCAAGTATTAAAGAAAGTAACAAATCCAAATCCAGCTTAAACCAGTTTCTGATGGTAGCTGGTTAACATGGTAAAGCATTTCATTAGCTGGTCTTAGCTAGTCTAAATGGTTTAGCTGGATTAAAAATAAGTGAGGAAACTAGTATGAATTTGTTTATTCCAGTAAGGAAATCAATAGGACACTGAATTAACGTCTCTTCAAATGATGTCTCAAGATCTTCCTTTCTTGTGCTATTTAGCGCTCTTTCAGTGCTAGTCTGTCATATAAACACAATATTTAAGACTCAGTAATTACATTTAAGGTGGGGTGTAAAGTACCTTATATCAAATTAATTGCACAACCATTAAGACCCCATTACATGGGCAAAGAGTTTATTGTGCATTTTACATGTGTGTTTGATAGAGCTGTAGCTCCAGTCCCCATGCTAACATTTACCAGAGCTGATAAAGATTAAACCACTGAGACGAAGCATTTTATGAAAGATATTTGGTTCACTTAGACTTTTATTAGGATGCACATGGTGAGTGAAGCGCTTGTTTCATGTATACAGTTGGTGCTAGTGTAAGGTTATTGGCCCCTGAGGTGCGTCCGCTAGGCTAGTTACTGCTGTAGATGATTCTAATAGCAGTTTATAGAAGTGTGTATGCTACAACACATTTGAAACTTCAAACAAGTCACTTGTTATTCTGAATGTGTCACTCAAATAACTCAAAGTAGTGGTGGTGGTGTAGTGGGCTAAAGCACATAACTGGTAATCAGAAGGTTGCTGGTTTGATCCCCACAGTCACCACCATTGTGTCCTTGAGTAAGACACTTAACTCCAGGTTGCTCCGGGGGGGATTGTCCCTGTAATAAGTGCACTGTATAATACATTGGTAATCAGAAGGTTGCTGGTTTGATCCCCACATTTTAGGGTGGTTTGAGTGCTTGCTAGGGTCTTCTGGGTGGTTGTTATGGTGTCTTGGGTTGTTGCTATGGTGTTCTGTGTGGTTGCTAGGATATTTTGGAGGTTGCTAGTGTTTTCTGGGTGGTTGTAAATGTGTTTTGAAATGTTGCTAGGGTTTTATGGGTTGTTGCTAGGATGTACTGGGTGGTTGTTAGGATGTTTTGGGTTGTTGCTAGAGTATTCTGGGTGGTTGCAAGGGTTTTCTGGCTGCTTGTAAGGGTGTTTTAGATGGTTTCTAGAGTTTACCCCTAGTTGTTAGGGTGTTTTGGATTGTTGCAAGTGTGTTTTGGGTGCTTTCTAGAGTGGGCTGGGTGGTTGTTAGGATATTTTGGGTTGTTACTAGAGTATTCTGGGTGGTTGCTAGGGTTTTCTGGGTGTTTGTAAGGGTGTTTTAGGTGGGTGCTAGGGTTTTCCCCTGGTTGTTAGGGTGTTTTTGATTGTTGCAAGTGTGTTTTGGGTGGATGCTAGAGTGGTCTGGGTGGTTGTTAGGATGTTTTGGGTTGTTTCTTGAGTATTCTGGGTGGTTGCTAGGGTTTTCTGGGTGTTTGTAAGGGTGTTTTAGGTGGGTGCTAGGGTTTTCCACCTGGTTGTTAGGGTGTTTTGGATTGTTGCAAGTGTGTTTTTGGTGGATGCTAGAGTGGTCTTGGTGGTGGTTAAGATGTTTCGGGTTGTTGCTTGACTATTCTGGGTGGTTGCTAGGGTTATCAGGGTGTTTGTAAGGGTGTTTTAGGTGGGTGCTAGGGTTTTCCACCTGGTTGTTAGGGTGTTTTTGATTGTTGCAAGTGTGTTTTGGGTGGATGCTAGAGTGGTCTGGGTGGTTGTTAGGATATTTTGGGTTGTTTCTTGAGTATTCTGGGTGGTTGCTAGGGTTTTCTGGGTGTTTGTAAGGGTGTTTTAGGTGGGTGCTAGGGTTTTCCACCTGGTTGTTAGGGTGTTTTGGATTGTTGCAAGTGTGTTTTGGGTGGATGCTAGAGTGGTCTTGGTGGTGGTTAAGATGTTTCGGGTTGTTGCTTGACTATTCTGGGTGGTTGCTAGGGTTTTCTGGGTGTTTGTAAGGGTGTTTTAGGTGGGTGCTAGGGTTTTCCACCTGGTTGTTAGGGTGTTTTGGATTGTTGCAAGTGTGTTTTGGGTGCTTTCTAGAGTGGTCTGGATGGTTGTTAGGATATTTTGGGTTGTTACTAGAGTATTCTGGGTGGTTGCTAGGGTTTTCTGGGTGTTTGTAAGGGTGTTTTAGGTGGGTGCTAGGGTTTTCCACCTGGTTGCTAGGGTGTTTTGGATTGTTGCAAGTGTGTTTTGGGTGGCTGCTAGAGTGGGCTGGGTGGTTGTTAGGATGTTTTGGGTTGTTTCTTGAGTATTCTGGGTGGTTGATAGGGTTTTCTGGGTGTTTGTAAGGGTGTTTTAGGTGGGTGCTAGGGTTTTCTGCCTGGTTGTTAGGGTGTTTTGGATTGTTGCAAGTGTGTATTGGGTGGTTGCTAGAGTATTCTGGGTGGTGGTTAAGATGTTTCGGGTTGTTGCTTGACTATTCTGGGTGGTTGCTAGGGTTTTCTGGGTGTTTGTAAGGGTGTTTTAGGTGGGTGCTAGGGTTTTCCACCTGGTTGTTAGGGTGTTTTGGATTGTTGCAAGTGTGTTTTGGGTGCTTTCTAGAGTGGTCTGGATGGTTGTTAGGATATTTTGGGTTGTTACTAGAGTATTCTGGGTGGTTGCAAGGGTTTTCTGAGTGTTTGTAAGGGTGTTTTAGGTGGGTGCTAGGGTTTTCCACCTGGTTGCTAGGGTGTTTTGGATTGTTGCAAGTGTGTTTTGGGTGGCTGCTAGAGTGGGCTGGGTGGTTGTTAGGATGTTTTGGGTTGTTTCTTGAGTATTCTGGGTGGTTGATAGGGTTTTCTGGGTGTTTGTAAGGGTGTTTTAGGTGGGTGCTAGGGTTTTCTGCCTGGTTGTTAGGGTGTTTTGGATTGTTGCAAGTGTGTATTGGGTGGTTGCTAGAGTATTCTGGGTGGTTGCTAGGGTTTTCTGGGTGTTTGTGAGGGTGTTTTAGGTGGGTGCTAGGGGTTTCCGCCTGGTTGTTAGGGTGTTTTGGATTGTTGCGAGTTTGATTTGTTCGTTGCTAGAGTGGTCTGGGTGGTAGTATGGGTGTTTTTGGTGGTTGCTACAGTGTTATAGATGGTAGATCTCTCTAGATCTGTCTGGAGTCCCTCCTTCAATGTAAGTCTATGGGATTGTAGTCCACCAGGTTAAAATTGATTGTAAAGAGCAGAACTATACATTTTTACAAAACCCTGAATTTTTTGTGCATGACACTCAGAGTAATGTTGTGTGTGTGAATGAACTGTACAGTAGACTGGAGTGAACGTGATCTTCGTCTGCAGACGAGTCTGTCCTTATCAAGGTTAACAAAGCAATCAAATCCATCAAAACACTATCTGCTCATAAAAGGGAAACATCCCATTTAGAGGTCTTCAGTTCAGTGTCATATCTCACTGAGAACGATCTCTTATTAATGGCTCTGTACCAGAATGGATGTCATGAATCATTGGGGTCAGACGCTGACGGTCGAAAGCATAGCGCGACCGCCTCGCTGTATTTGATGAAAAAGTGCCTCATCCAGTTAAAACACACCGCATCCATCATGTGCAGGATCAAGCGTCAGCTTTCTGCTTCTGAGATGAGAGCACAGAAGCATCGATGGGTCTGTCATTGACACAGAGAGATGGAGAGAGATGGTGAACGGTTTCAGGATGATAGCAGCAATGTTTGTCAGCAAAAAATCGTCAAGTTTCTCTTTGGCTGAGGTCCGTTATAAAGTGAGCATCCATTTGATCTAAACCTTAAAAACTACAACATGTACTTTTGGCTGTGTTCCTCACACAATGATCTCATGACATATAAACACTTTTACTACGGCACATGACTGAACGTTTAACTACATTTACGAGCTCGTTCTAGCGTGATCAGATTGTGCGTTAGGGTTAGGGTCGACTGATAGAGCGCTGCACTTGTGATGTAAAGGAGCGGGATACGAGTCCTGAAGAGCACAAAGTGTATTAGAAGCAGCACAAAATGACTTTAATTGTGTTTTAATCTCACGTTTGCTTTTTCTGACACTCTTGGTTAGGTTTAGGTTTAAGGTTTGGGGTAGGCAGGTCAGATTTGTTCATTATAAAACGTAATAAACCCTCGTCTGTTTGAGAGAACATTTCACTCGCTATTAGCGCCACACAGTGGACATTTCACCTCAGAACTGATGCGATAAGTGTAATAAACACTTAAAATAAAAAATAAAAATGTTGCGAGAGGGAGTCTGCGAACCACTAGAGGGAGTCTTTGTACCACTAGAGGGAGTCTACGTACCACTAGAGGGAGTCTGCGTACCACTAGAGGGAGTCTGCACACCACTAGAGGGAGTCTTTGTACCATTAGAGGGAGTCTGCGTACCACTAGAGGGAGTCTTTGTACCACTAGAGGGAGTCTGCGTACCACTAGAGGGAGTCTGTGTACCACTAGAGGGAGTCTGCGTACCACTAGAGGGAGTCTTTGTACCATTAGAGGGAGTCTGCGTACCACTAGAGGGAGTCTGCGTACCACTAGAGGGAGTCTGCGTACCACTAGAGGGAGTCTGCACACCACTAGAGGGAGTCTTTGTACCATTAGAGGGAGTCTGCGTACCACTAGAGGGAGTCTGCGTACCACTAGAGGGAGTCTTTGTACCATTAGAGGGAGTCTGCGTACCACTAGAGGGAGTCTGCGTACCACTAGAGGGAGTCTGTGTACCACTAGAGGGAGTCTGCAAACCACTAGAGGTAGTCTGCAGTGGCCACCCCATTGACCACCCCATTCTTTTTGTGCAAGCATGCCGCCTCTCTCTGTAAATTAGATGTATTTTAAAGATTATGCTTCATTCACAAAACTCTCTCTGCTAATTTACATTGCACTATTAGCCTAAATGAAACTAGGCGTAAAATGAATTTTATTTAAAAGAGATGTTTGTGAACATTTTCAACTGATCATATAATCATCAAATGAAGAGTGTATATATACACTGGCATATATCCAGATGCGCGGTGTCGTCACGCGTGTGTTCTGCATGTTTAAGGTGTCCAGATCAAGTCATGCTGTTCAGTCCCGGCGGGTGGGTGGGTGGGGGGTCAAATTCGGTGGTCTGCGGCATCCTCGGCTATATAGCGCTCCGAATCGGTCCACGAGATCAGAATTGCGTTCAGCGGCAATTTTGTGGTTGCCTGATCTGCATAACTCCTTTAGTGAATCGGCGCTAAACAAACGCTGTTAGCTTGTGCAAAAAACTGGCGCTTTTAGCAGAAACAATTGGTTTTAGTGAATCTTATTTTCATAGAAATCGAACTAAATTTGGTGGGATTGATGCTTACAACAAGAAAAAACTATTTGCCAATGGGGAAAGAAAAAGCATCTTGTTTTCTCTTTGAATGGAGTTTTCTTTCTTACCCCATTGGCAAACGTTTTCTTTCTTTTTCCTGAACATGGAAGAGTGTTTTCACGTGCATCAGCGTTTATTCTTATTTGGCAAATATGGCGTTTGTAGAAATGGTCAAACAACATGTGGCTCTATGGTGGCGATACTTCACAGTTTTGATGGTTTGTCTTTCCAGCGGGTGACCCTGTGGACGGGACGGGCGGTAATGATCCAGAGAGCATGTGGTCACACCGATGCCAACACAACACAAATGGACCTGCGGTTCAGACTTCTCCATTTCCTCTGCAATCACAAACACAAACATAATGACTTCAGGAAACATCAGCGGCAGAGACGAGCCAAAGGCTATTAGTCCAGGAGCGTTTTTCACCTCAAAATGAACGAATCACGTCACTCGTGTCCTGTAATTAAACTGTGAGCACACATTAACCATCTGTAGATCGAATCGAGTCGTTTGATTGCTGATTTCAGTCCGTGTCAGTGAGACGCTCTTATTCATTTCAGATGGTCTTTCTGTATCGTTAAACTGCAATAGACACATTTTTAATGACTTTCACTCTCACTGCCAAATAGTTTGTGTGACCGTGTGTGAGTTGCTCTAATATGCATTTGTAATGTTCATTTCATCTAATTTCTGCAGCATAGCCAGAATTTTCCCAAATAGTCTTAATGGTCAGGCTCTTGTTTAGAAGCAAATGTGTTATTCATTAAAAATATCCCTTCTCAAGTCAAATATGCACTCAATAAATATTAAAGACTATTTTTAAATTGTCATCAAATTCAATTGATTAATCTTTATATACATGTCATTTTAAAGGGATTAATGGGAAGGAGGCGGCAACCAAAAACCAAAAAGACAAACACACACACAGGTGTCGGACAGCTGTCTGTAAATCTCTCTCTGTCCCACTGCCGTCTTCGGTCGGCCTATAACCCATATTTAGCACCTGGCATAACGCACAACCCCCCCCCCCTCTTTCCCTGGGGAGGGGCGTGCCTAAGCCCCGTCTGCCGGCTGGTCATCCCCGTCTACCTGGATGAGGGAGGGGACAAGGGGAGGGAAACAAAAAAAAGTGTGGCACCTACATGCCGTAACGAGATCATGCCAAATTAACAAAACATTTTAAAAAGAGATCTCAGATACGCCGTAGCTTGGTTCTCGGCCACTCCTCCAACCTCTAATGGACGAAAGCCGCGCCTCCCCGGGTGATCGGAGGCAGACCTCTGGCTCCTGGTGGACGGAACGCCCCACACGTTTTTGGTGGACGGTAGGGGTCTCCCCCGCTCCTGGCAGCGGTAACTGCTCCAGTCGGTTGGTTGGGAGCCCCTCCTCCTTGTGGTCGGCGGCCATTCCTCCGCTTCCAGGCGGTCGGGCTCCTCCGTCCTCCGCAGATGGTCGCGGCTGCTCCATTGGGGTGGATGGTAGTGACGAGGACTCTACTACGGTACATCCCTCCTCCTTCCCAGATTTCAGCACCAGTGTAAAGGGGGTTAAGGGAAAGGAGGAGGCGAGAACCGGCTTGACAATATAAATAATAGTTTAATAATAAACTGAAACATAAGACAAACACACACACAGGTGTCAGACAGCTGCCCGTAACTCTCTCTCTCTGTCTCCAGTCGGCCTTTATCCCTCTCTGAGGCTTGATTAGCATATTAGGGGCCGGGTCTGCGGAATCACGACCCCGCCCTCCGCCCTGTCACAATTATGAATGTGAGTTTTTTATTAAAATGAATAATGAGTATGAATGAATTTCATGAATGAAACTGAAGCTGTGTGTATTTGTATCAGAACACGAGTGACAGGATGAGACGTCACAATCACTTCAGGAATCACCATCAGCTCAAGAGCTCTCCTTCAATCACACTTTCACTGATGAAATCCATCATCAAATCCTTCCGTTTGTTCCCTGTTTTCTCTAACACACACAGACACCTGACACGGGCCTTTATCTGACCACTGGACCTTTCTTTGGTCCGGATGGGCCAATTCAAAGCTGGACTTTCCATTGATCGCATCAGACGAATAGTGCTGATTTTTGTGAATATGGCACATTCTATAACAAGCCTCAGTCACATAGAAAGGAGCATTGCATTGAAATATATCGTTTAAAATGATGCAACTGTTTTAATTGTCTGCAATTAGGATAAACTGCACAAATGCTGCTACATTATATGTTTATATGGAGTCCATCAACAGCCGTTCTAAACCGACTCAGCGCTCGACTACCTTCAGCATCACTGCAGCTGTCTTTGGGGAAAATAAAAGTGTGTTAAAGGAAGTAAATGTCAGTGGTTCTTCATCATGTTTATAGATGTTTCAGTGGATTCAGATCCTGCTGTTTGTGTTTATTAGAAGAGCCGGAGATGTTAAAAATCTCCTGGTGGGATATGGACACAGAAGCGACTTTTGCTTTGATTGGATGAGATGGAAGATGATGATGTGGCAGGTTTGACCTTTACAAGTTCAGAGATGGTCACATCTGTGTTCATGAAGATGCTCCGACTTCATCTGGTGTTTCGTTTGAGTTATAGCACGGGCGGCGGGTGCGCTGACAAGGAGGCTAAAGGCTACAGCCCCTAGCATCAGTCGCTAGGGCACCTCTTGAGGTCAGGAGAGGGAGCTTTATACACATTGCACAGCGATCTATCAGCTGGCCAATGGTCAAAATGATCAAATTTCTCTGGTTGACTTCAAGAAGTCAACCAGAGGAGATGTTCAGCACTTTCTTTTGCTTTTCTAGACTTGAGACAGTACACAAGTTTAGAAGCTAAACAGAAACTTGTTTTCATATTGAATTCTGCTGTTTGTTTTTGTTTTGCTCAAACTGAAAATTGTGACCCACACATCAGCATTAACGCCACATTCTTTGGATTTTCCTCGACCCGCTCCCTTTCAGTGGTGGAGCTAGGGGGTGACCATGGACCGAAGCCTGACCAACCCATTGGCCACCCCATTCGCCACTCCATTCGCCAGCCCATTGACCACCCCATTAGCCACTCCATTCGCCAGCCCATTGACCACCCCATTCGCCACCCCATTCGCCAGCCCATTGACCACCCCATTCGCCACCCCATTGGCCACCCCATTCGCCATTCCATTCGCCACCCCATTCGCCAGCCCATTGGCCACCCCATTCGCCATTCCATTCGCCACCCCATTCGCCAGCCCATTGACCACCCCATTCGCCACCCCATTCGCCATTCCATTCGCCAGCCCATTGACCACCCCATTCGCCACCCCATTCGCCACCCCATTGACCACCCCATTCGCCACCCCATTCGCCAGCCCATTGACCACCCCATTCGCCACCCCATTGGCCACCCCATTCGCAGTTGCTGTTTTAGTCTTGTTTTATTTTATTTAATTTTGTGGCACAATTTAGTTCTTTAGAGGTGAAATCATCTCTGTAGAAATGAACAAACTTAACATGTGCACAAACCAAGATCACACCCCCCCCAACCCCCCTATATAAAAATGCTGCCCGAACATTTCTGTGCCACCACAGACTGTTCGCTTGCCCCTGCCTGGCAACCCCTTTGAAAAACTCCTGGCTCTGCCCCAATCCCTTCCCATAAAAATGAGTCTACAGGCTTTAATAGGCAACCTAGGAACCTCATTTTATAAGTTGTGTTACAAGCCGTCCACACATTGGCAAAAATAACGAATATCACATGGAAATTGTTACATACTGCAGCTTTAAGATAAGAAGTTGTTAACTGACCGACAAGTCACAACAGATGTTTTCTTCAGTAAATGGTTTATATATTTGATTTTAATCTCTTATTTAATATCAGTTACATATAAATGTGTTGTTTGCACTTGGCGAGTGATAGTTTGACCTTCACGTTGACACACATCATGGCTTAAATTAAATAATTTAAGAGTGTTGTAAACAGTCCCCGGATCTGCTGGCGAATTTGGGTTTGGGCTGGAAAACTCAACATGGCTGTTTTCTCATGATTCTCAACAACAGGAAGTGCAGGGGACTTTTATTGATCTGGAAACAGGAAGTAAAGGGAGGCATTTTGAATGTGTTCTTGTGTTTTCTTTCTATCCTCAATGGACTTGTGACCTGAGATTTACAGCCATTTGAATGGGACAATCATGGGATGGATTCGAGGAAACACAGGACAGGGTGAGAGAAAACTTTGTTTATGTTTGATCTTCAGCCTCTGATTGGAATTTACTGTGTTTCTTTATATGTTTATTTTTGAGACGTTTAGAGATTTATGGGCTGTTTTTGCACCTTGTGTTGTGAGAGACTGGACCTGTTTGTTACTGTCAGTTTAGGAGCAAATATAAGTTCTTACACATCGATCTTTTGTGGTATATTAAGTTCCTGCCACATTCTAGAGACTTTTTAGGACATTCTACCTTCATCATATAGTTGCTGCGTCTCTTCATGCGTGCCAGCGTGGCATCACTGCCACCCTGACAGATATGCCAAAAATATGATATTGGCATTTTTGGTTTGGAGGACAGAATTCACGAATATTCTCATTTCTACTTTGAGGATTTTGAACTGGATGTTTGATACGACACACAAAACCACTGTTAATGAAAGCACACGAGTGTAATTAGACTCCAAACCTTATATACAGAGAGCCGTTGGGTCACATAGTCCCTGTCGTCATCATTATAAAATGTATAACACTTGGGTTAGACTCTGCTGTGTGTTTTTATTGTGTCATTGAGTAATGAATAAATCCGTCTGATGGATGAGATTTCATTTACACAGTGAGGAAATGAAGGAAATCTCTTCTGATTGGACCGTCGGCCTTTGGCTTGACACATAATTTCATCAGATCTGGAGATAAGTTCATGTGATGAGCACAGGCACTGATATAATCACAGGACATCTTGTTTTGTGGTGCTAATTGAAGTTAATTAGAGGATGTGAGTACATTGGAAAAGAGCCGAGTGGATTTTGTTGGTTGAGAACACCTCCGTAATTTCTAATTAGCCATTACAATCAGGGGTGCTGTATGAACTATATTTGACAGCTCATTAGCAGCAGTTAATTACTGTTTGTACAGTTACTGTTTGACACAATAAATGTGGGTGAGTTTCTGTTTATAAAACAAAAGCATACTTGAGAATTGCAGCTTTCATGATCACATTTAAGGGTTTGCCCAGCCCTCCGCCCTGCCACTGTCATATACAGTATTGGGGTCAAGGGTCAATAGCCATGGTACTAATCTATTAATACTACTCGCATGCACACCTAAAGAACGTACTGAGAAGTGTGACCTTCAAATGTAGTCCAGACTTGGACAGTACACGATTTCAGACGCACTGATGATTCTGCGACTCAAAATGTTCATCTGTTTATTTGAGCGACTCGACATGTCAACTTCTGACTCAACTAATGAAGTCTGGGGCAGACTATGGGTTTGTCCGACCAATGACAGACAAAGGGAGTGTTCTGGAAGACTGTTGATTAAACCATCGTTCATTTTGCAATTCTGTTGTTTTGACTTTAGTGGGGCAGAAATGACTTATTCACAACCAAAGGTCCCCAACTAAAATAAATTATTAAACTTTTTTTATTCTTCTCTCTTTTACTGATGAAAGATAAACATAAAAGGCAAAATGTGAAATGCCATGCATTAATACTGACTGAGTAATACATTATTATGAAGGGGGGGTCAAAATGACCATTTTCGCCTATGATTTTGGAGCAAAACTACAGGTGAAAAAAATCACCTTATAAAAGTGTCAGTGTCATGATTTTATTTGTGCACAGAGATCAGTAGATCTATTACTAATATCAGTTGACTTCAGCACCTCTTGTTGCATTATATGCCAATGGTGTGTGTCCGGAAATGAGAAAAAGCACTTTTTTGTGTCATTTTTCCAAATTTGGAGTGACTATAACTCCAGAAATGGTACAGATATCTTAATATCCTTTTATATTCTGGTTCAGAATAAACTTTACTGTTTGTATCTTAATTTTTAAGGCCCTATATGGTGAAATCCCAGAGATACGGGCCTCTCAATGTGGCTCCATGTGAAAATATTTACCCATTTTCTATGTTTAAAAACCAGATGTTGGTCACATGGTATGAAGCTATTTTTTCTTGTCCAACAAAATAAACATCTGAAGTACAAATAATGTTGAAGCCATAAATGTACCTTAATTTATACACATAAAAAAATACAGTAATGCAAAAATCATCATTCTGCAAAATAATGGATTACTCTGTAAATACTGACACATGGCATTTCATGTTTTGGCTTTCAGGGACGTTGTTGCATCTTCTGTGTGAGTGATTTACGTTTCGAACACACCGCTGTCGCTTTCGACTCAACGGCCATGCTGGCGAATCCTGTGTTTGGTATCGGCGTTGGCCTTGCAGCGGTGAACGGCGTGTATGACCGATATCTACCGGCCTCAACGTGTGTTTTCTTCTCCAAAATCCGTATTGGTCCATTAAGCAATAAATGCAAGTCGAAGCCGTTTGACTGACCTCTGCCAGCTGTGTTTAAGCCGCAGTCGATGCCCTTATCAGCCAATCAGACCCGTGCCAGTCACAGATGGAGAAACAATGCAGTCAGCTCCCGTCATGTCTTCTTATCGCTGGCGTGTCTGACAGCGACCGCCAATCGAGCATCTCTCCGTGGTGGCAGCAGCGGGTGATAAATGATTCTGGCCTTGCAGATAACCCAGCAGCTCTGCTTCTGCTCCAGAAAGGCTCAGTGCAGATGAATGGATTACATATTGATCTTAACAATCCTGAAATGCAGTTATTATTTTTTTCCAATGTCATTACATCAGGATGATGGAAGTGTCAGCAGCTTAGCTCAGCGCTAGCAGGCCACCGGGATTCCCAGCGGATCACGTCTTTAAAAATTCAGGACCAAGAGAGAATTCGGTTTAAATCGCAGCGAATCAAGAAGCTTTGCATTGAACTCATTGCTTGAGATAGAAGTGTGAATATTACAGAGCGACCGTGTGCGCTCGCATACATGTCATCAATCTGCAGTTCAAGCCTTTAGCATTAGCACAATGCTAAGAGCCATAATGATGCGTGTGAATCCTGTCAGGCATGGGCCGATCGCATCCGCAGGCTTATTTAGGGACAGGATTCCAATATGTCCAAGCAATAATTCAGCGTTTGCTCATTGATTTATTGTTGGCTACGTTTAGCGTGACATTTAACGATTCAACTGCGATTGATTTTCTCCTTATCAACTGAAATCAGAGACACAAATTAAATGTTTAAGTGTGAGAGAGATCTAAACCAAAGCTGATGTATTTCAGAAACTTCCCAGATCAACATTGAGGTGGACCCTCATTTGGGTTTTGGCCGTTGTTACCCATTTTTATCAGTTTAATCATGGAGCCACATTGAGAGCCCCATATCTCTTGGATTTAACCATTTAGGATCTTAAAAATGAAGATACAAGCAGGAAAGTTTGTTCTGAAGCAGAAGATAGAAGGATATTAAGATATCTTTGATTTTTCTGGAGTTATTGGCGCTCCAACTTTGGAAAATGAACACATAAACAGCATTGAGGTGGGACCGCCATTTGAGTTGAGATGTTTTAGAAGCTTATTACAAATACAGTTTTCATAAAATAGTTTTGTGTCACCCTGATGTTGCTCCAAACCGTGGATGACCTTTGTGACCTCCAGGTTTATTTGCCATAATGTGAGTGAATAGTTACTCCTGACAAGCTCAGAAAAGGGCAAAAAAACAGCACAAAACCACATAAACACAATTTAAGCCGTTATACCATCATTAAAAAAATATCTTAAATCAATATGGCGGATACGTTGATAATCAAACGTCGTTATGTCAGGTCGCAATTGATTTGAGAATGAATAACGACTTAAATTGAATCCTGTTTATCACATGACGTGACCGTATGGCTTCAGAAGACGTGGAATATTGAGTCATATCGATGACTTTCACTGTTTTATGGTGTTTTTTTACTTTTACATGTTTGACAGAGTAAATATTCACTTATTTTGTCTAATAAACCTTGGGAAAACTTTTTAAATTATTTACCATTTGTGTTCTGCGGAAGGAAGAAATTAATATGGGTTTGGAGCAGGATTAGGGTGAGTAAATGATGACAGAAGACCGTCAATCCGCGCATCTTATCATGTGACTTGTTGAGCACGTTACCATGGAGACGTAGCGCATGTGGAGGCTTCACGCTATTCTCCGCGGCATCCACGCACAACTCGCCACACGCCCCACCGAGAGCGAGAACCACATTATAGTGACCACGAGGAGGTTACCCCATGTGACTCTACCCTCCCTAGCAACCGGGCCAATTTGGTTACCCCATGTGACTCTACCCTCCCTAGCAACCGGGCCAATTTGGTTACCCCATGTGACTCTACCCTCCCTAGCAACCGGGCCAATTTGGTTACCCCATGTGACTCTACCCTCCCTAGCAACCGGGCCAATTTGGTTACCCCATGTGAATCTACCCTCCCTAGCAACCGGGCCAATTTGGTTGCTAAGGAGACCTGACTGGAGTCACTCAGCATGCCCTGAATTCAAACTCATGACTCCAGGTGTGATTGTTAGCATCAATACTGGCTCAGATACACAGACCCCCAGATTAATTCTTGCTTTTGTCAGTGTGCGTTACACAAATTGGCCCGGTACAGTGTCTCACCCTCATGTTGGCATTCTGACCCTCTGCTGCTGTCACAGCGCTCTGGTCACGTCCTGCGTAATCCAGCTAATAGTTCTCATTTAAATAGCATTTACACATCAGGGAGGGCGCTCGGTTCAAATGCGTTCCGCCCCTGAGAGATTTTAAAACCCCTGAGTGTGCATTCACAGAACTCCAGCGAGCAGGCACGAGGAACCCGTGATAAATGACTGTTTAACACCCTCTCTTGCTATAAACGTCATCCCTCAACCTCGATTTCACCGTGCCTTTCTGACTCTAATAAGGGAGCATCCATCAGCAGCTGTCGTGGAGTGTATTAGCTGCGCGCTCCAGACACGTGGGCGGCTGATCCGGGCCTGCAGGTTTCAGCGGTCTTGTGAAGGAGATCGTGGCATATGTTTGTTTGTGGCGGATTGTGACGTGATCTTTCACCTTAAATCTGACGGCCTCAAATTAACTAGTGGAATGTGTTCACTCTCACTCTGAGCCGAGCGAGTCAGCGCGTGCATGCATAACATACATAATTACATGACGTGTTTCTCTCATTTATGCATGAACAAAAACAGATTTCACATATACAATGGCAGTGGCTATAAGCAGGTATTTGTCGTCTGAAGGATGCAGATTTCAAGAGGATACTTCACTGGAAAATTCTGCCATTATGTACTCACTCTCATGTCGTTCCAAACCTGAACATGTTGCTTTTCCGTCAAGCACAAAAGAAGATTTTTTTTTTTTCAAGCTCCAAAAATGACACAAAAACACCCAAAAATGTCTTTTTTTTTATTATTCCACAGAAGAAACAATAACAGCATTCTGGACAGGTTTGGAACAACTTTAGGCCATTGTGGTATTTTTTTTACTCCATAAGTTTATGCTGATTTAAATAAAAAGATATTAGTAGTATTAAAGTGTTCAATCAAATCAAATTGAGAATAATGAGAATAAATAAACAACATCAGAATGTAAACAGAATTTGTTACGGGACTTTTTCATTCAAATAAAAGTTTAGATTGAGTCTTAATCTTGAGATAAATCATATTTATGAGATAAAGTCATAATTAATAGATTCAAAGTCATAATTTTTGAATAAGAAGTACAATTTGAGATTTAACCTCTTAAACTCTGGTGCATGTTTTTGGGCTGTAAAAGCTCGTCATTCACACACACTGTAAACTAATTACCACAGATTGTGTCTCGTTTTTCAGAAACCCCCAAATAAAAAAAGATTCCAATAAAACCAAAAAAGATTCCAAAAATTCCAAAAAACTCCAATTCATTCCAATCGTGCTGAATAGAATAAATGGTGTATAGGATAAAGGGCAGTGGTGGCTCAGCGGTTAAGGCTCTGGGTTACTGACCAGAAGGTCAGGGGTTCAAGCCCCAACACCACCAAGACACCACTGTTGGGCCCTTGAGCCTATCTGCTCCAGGGGCGAAGTATCATGGCTGACCCTGCACTCTGCACTCTGTCCCTGCAACAGCTTAGCTGGGATATGTGAAAAATAAATAAGATGTGAACTGTAGGGGGCGCTCTGACACATTTGACCCCTCACAGATGTGAACTGTAGGGGGCGCTCTAACACATTATACCCCTCACAGATGTGAACTGTAGGGGGCGCTCTAACACATTATACCCCTCACAGATGTGAACTGTAGGGGCTGCTAACACATTATACCCCTCACAGATGTGAACTGTACGGGGCTGTAACGCATTATACCCCTCACAGATGTGAACTGTAGGGGCGCTGTAACGCATTATACCCCTCACAGATGTGAACTGTAGGGGCGCTTAACACATTATACCCCTCACAGATGTGAACTGTAGGGGCGCTGTAACACATTATACCCCTCACAGATGTGAACTGTAGGGGGCTCTGACACATTTTACCCCTCACAGATGTGAACTGTAGGGGGCTCTAACACATTTTACCCCTCACAGATGTGAACTGTAGGGGCGTCTAACACATTATACCCCTCACAGATGTGAACTGTAGGGGCGCCTAACACATTTTACCCCTCACAGATGTGAACTGTAGGGGGCACTCTAACACATTATACCCCTCACAGATGTGAACTGTAGGTGGCGCTCTGACACATTATACCCCTCACAGATGTGAACTGTAGGGGGCGCTCTAACACATTATACCCCTCACAGATGTGAACTGTAGGGGGCGCTGTGACGCATTATACCCCTCACAGATGTGAACTGTAGGTGGCGCTCTGACACATTATGCCCCTCACAGATGTGAACTGTAGGGGGCGCTCTAACACATTATACCCCTCACAGATGTGAACTGTAGGGGGCGCTGTGACGCATTATACCCCTCACAGATGTGAACTGTAGGGGGCGCTGTAACACATTATACCCCTCACAGATGTGAACTGTAGGGGGCGCTGTGATGCATTATACCCCTCACAGATGTGAACTGTAGGGGGCGCTGTAACGCATTTTACCCCTCACAGATGTGAACTGTAGGGGGCGCTCTGACACATTATACCCCTCACAGATGTGAACTGTAGGGGGCGCTCTAACACATTATACCCCTCACAGATGTGAACTGTAGGGGGCGCTGTAACGCATTATACCCCTCACAGATGTGAACTGTAGGGGGCGCTGTAACGCATTTTACCCCTCACAGATGTGAACTGTAGGGGGCGCTCTGACACATTATACCCCTCACAGATGTGAACTGTAGGGGGCGCTCTGACACATTATACCCCTCACAGATGTGAACTGTAGGGGGCTCTAACACATTATACCCCTCACAGATGTGAACTGTAGGGGCTCTGACACATTATACCCCTCACAGATGTGAACTGTAGGGGCGCTGTGATGCATTATACCCCTCACAGATGTGAACTGTAGGGGGCTGTAACGCATTTTACCCCTCACAGATGTGAACTGTAGCGGCTCTAACACATTTTACCCCTCACAGATGTGAACTGTAGGGAGCTCTAACACATTATACCCCTCACAGATGTGAACTGTAGGGGCTCTAACACATTATACCCCTCACAGATGTGAACTGTAGGGAGCTCTAACACATTTTACCCCTCACAGATGTGAACTGTAGGGGGCTCTAACACATTATACCTCTCACAGATGTGAACTGTAGGGCGCTCTAACACATTATACCCCTCACAGATGTGAACTGTAGGGGGCGCTCTAACACATTATACCCCTCACAGATGTGAACTGTAGGGGGCGCTCTAACACATTTTACCCCTCACAGATGTGAACTGTAGGGGCGCTCTAACACATTTCAGCTTCGTCCATAGACATTCAGTCTAATGTTCAGTTCAAGCAACACCCTCATTATTTCATTGAATATCTCGGCCTCTGAGTGGACTACAAGCTCAATCTAAATGTCATTAGAAAGCTGTAATATATATAAATACATCGATATAAAACATTTGATCATCAATAGTTGATAATATATTTGTCTGATGATTTGTTTTGCATGTTTTTCCTGTTGGATGGCATATTTTGTTCTGGACATCTCAGATATATCATTGGATTATTCACACAAACAATCTCACACACAAGTCAACAATGACTCATTTATTAGAGAACTTCCTAAGATAAAAGCAGATATAAAGTTATTAGATATTTGTGTCTTACAGCAGCAGTTATCAGAGAATAAAAGAGACGTTTGTATTTGATGACTTACAGAAATCATATTTCACTTTGTGATTCTTTTGTAAATATTTTGAACTGTGATATTAATGCAAGATAATAAACTGTACAGACACATTCCTGAGAGTGAGATCTTTCATTTGATATATAACATGTCCATTTTAGTGAAAACATTTTTATATTCATATTAATATTTCTACCACATGACCACTAGGTGGCGCTTATTTGCGACGCGTATGTTTAAGGCCTTATTTTGTTATTTTAAGAAACATAAATGCAGAATTGATGTTTATTTCTGAAAAGTACAGATTCTAATCTTTCATATGATCCCTCATATGCCTGACTTGTGTGTACGGGGACTTGAGCATTGAAAAAAAAAAACCTC
>NC_068321.1:27977375-27992375 GCF_025860055.1 Xyrauchen texanus | reverse complement strand
AGTGTAAGTCTAGGATTCAGGTCAAAATGGAAAGTGTAATCTGTAAGTAAAGTAACAGCACATCTCTCCTGAACAACACAAATTATTTGAGGTATTATCCCTTTAAGATCTGAAGGTGTTTTAAAAGGGTGCGAGTTTCAGTCGCATACCCAAAATTAATGGTAAATGGTCTGCACTTATATAGCGCCTTTTTAACCTTAGCGGTATTCAAAGCACTTTACACTGCGACTCATTCACCCATTCGCACACCAATGACAGCAGAGCTGCATGTAAGGCGCTAGCCTGCCATTCGGAGCAACTTGGGGTTCAGTGTCTTGCCCAAAGACACTTCGGCATGTGGAGTCATGTGGGCCGGGAATCAAACCCCCAACCCTGTGATTAGCGGCCGACCCGCTCTACCACCTGAGCCACAGCCGCCCCCATCCAGAATGATCCCCCATCCCCAAAGGCTTGTAAATTGACAAGACCCAAACAAAACAAGAATGGTCAAGTGTTTGGTATTATAGTAAAGACAACTTTAAAAAAATGTTATGTAATATATTATGATAAATTCTGAGTCACTTAGTCTAAGAATCTGCTGTAAAATGACACAAACATTTAACCAAACATGTACTACTTATTTGACATTATATACCTCTGGTTGCAATCAAATCAAAGCGAGAATGAGTTTCATTCTGTGTCATTTGAGTCATCATTGAGTCTGTGTCGTGTATTTGGCGCCATCTCCTGGTGGCCATATGTAACATTGTGCTTCATGTGGATTATCTAATGATCTATACATCTGATTATCTTGTGTGTGGACTCGTTTGAAAGATAATCACAGACTCTAAATAATCATATGTGATATTTTATGTTCTGTTTATGTTTTGTGACGTTATAAGCAAATACGCGGCATATAAGCAACACTAACATAATTGTCGAAGACATATATTTAGCTGTTACTCGCTATATTTTTATCAGTGATTAAAACAAATAGTCTGGTTGTATTTTACTCTATGAGAGCTTTCCAACAATATATGACACATGAATATTTGATCAGTTTGATGTTTTTATTGATTGCAAAAATATGCACAATGCTATTTATTTTATATAAATTATAAAAATGGACACTTCTGATTTATCTGCAGATTTCAAAGCACTTGTTCAGTTTTGGTCATAATATCTACATGCATTATAAAGTAGAACTTCTTAACTTTCAAACGACACATATTTTGTGTTGGTCAAGAATGCAGTTATTAATATTTTAACCATATTTTTTCTCATGGTCCAGCGGAGCTTAAAGGGTTCAGGATGACTTCTATATCAAAGAGTAATACTTACGGGTTCGATCATATCACTAAGCAAAGGTAATAGTGATATTTGACTCTACAAACACCCCAAATTCATGAGACCTAATGCCTTTAATTGTGTTAACACATGAGGCATCATGAACTAACAATAAACATTATATTTGTACTGCATTTATGAATATTTGTCAATGTTAATTTATGGGAATACTAATGCTCATTGTTAGTTCCTGCATGTTTATGATGCATTAACTAACGTTATCATATGCAACGATATTGTAAAGTGTTACTGGATGATCTTTTATTGGCAAAATTCTATTTGACATTTTCCTCAAAACTCTAATTTCGCTGGAGTCACTTTTTGTTTTACTTAAAGATGAAAAACTTTCAAGAAAATCCAGTTTGTGATTGAAACGTCACACCTGTGACTGAAGTAATCCACAACGCTATGCGGCGAAAGATGACAGAAAAGGAACAACCCTTGATTGTGTTGATGCCAGCCGCTGTTATTGTGTGCAGAACGCTGGCACGCTGGCACGCTGCCCTGCGCTGACTCTCATTCTGTTGGCAGTCGTCTCGTGTTCACTGTATTGATTTCCTCAGAGCTGCACTGGATCACTGTGAGTTCATGACTCATTCAGCTTTTCAATGTTGAGGAAAATAATGACTGTTTGTTCATTAAAGTATCTTTATCTGGCGTGTGCCCTTTCTAACGAGACCTTGTGATGAGTTTAAGACTATAATAGAGCAGCACTGGTTCTGTGTGCTTAAACCATGTTGAATCAGAGTGGATATGTTGAATTGTGTGTACAGACTGATCTGATGGATCTCGCCTCTCTTATCTATAACAGCAACATCCCTCATGGAGATGCAGGTGATGCTGGGCAGTAAACAGGATGTAGTGTGCAGTACCCATCAGCCCCGTGTGTCCCGTCTGTAGAGGTGACCTCCGTATCGCTCCTGCACACTAGATCTGGATGTTGACACATTTTATGAGCGATTAGGCGCGTTTCATAGAGATCCCGCTGTTCAGAGCACTCTCTCCCGTCACCTTTGACCTCCATGAGTCTGGACTCTGCAATTAGTTGGCAAAATGACCAGCACTAAATCTAGTCCAGGGCAAAGGGTTGACATGGTAACGGGAGAGAAGGGAGAGCGGGTTTATGATCGCTCGTGTTAGCTGGACAGTTTATGGTGCATGGTGTAGAGGAAAGATATGAAGTGTGTGTATAGTGTGTGTGTGTGTGTGTGTATAGTGTGTGTGTGTATAGTGTGTGTGTGTATAGTGTGTGTGTGTATAGTGTGTGTGTGTATAGTGTGTGTGTGTGTATAGTGTGTGTGTGTGTATAGTGTGTGTGTGTGTGTGTGTATAGTGTGTATAGTGTGTGTGTGTGTATAGTGTGTGTGTGTGTATAGTGTGTGCGTGTGTGTGTATAGTGTGTGCATGTGTGTGTATAGTGTATGTGTATGTGTATGTGTGTGTGTGTGTGTGTGTGTGTGTGTGTGTGTGTGTATAGTGTGTATAGTGTGTGTGTGTGTGTGTGTGTGTATAGTGTGTGTGTGTGTGTGTGTGTATAGTGTGTGTGTGTATAGTGTGTGTGTGTATAGTGTGTGTGTGTATAGTGTGTGTGTGTATAGTGTGTGTGTGTATAGTGTGTGTGTGTGTATAGTGTGTGTGTGTGTATAGTGTGTGTGTGTGTGTGTGTATAGTGTGTATAGTGTGTGTGTGTGTATAGTGTGTGTGTGTGTATAGTGTGTGCGTGTGTGTGTATAGTGTGTGCATGTGTGTGTATAGTGTATGTGTATGTGTATGTGTGTGTGTGTGTGTGTGTGTGTGTGTGTGTGTGTGTATAGTGTGTATAGTGTGTGTGTGTGTATAGTGTGTGTGTGTGTGTGTGTATAGTGTGTATAGTGTGTGTGTGTGTATAGTGTGTGTGTGTGTAGTGTGTGCGTGTGTGTGTATAGTGTGTGCATGTGTGTGTATAGTGTATGTGTATGTGTATGTGTATGTGTGTGTGTGTGTGTGTGTGTGTGTGTGTGTGTGTGTATAGTGTGTATAGTGTGTGTGTGTGTATAGTGTGTATAGTGTGTGTGTGTGTATAGTGTGTGTGTGTGTGTGTGTGTGTATAGTGTGTATAGTGTGTGTGTGTGTATAGTGTGTATAGTGTGTGTGTGTGTATAGTGTGTGCGTGTGTGTGTATAGTGTGTGCATGTGTGTGTATAGTGTATGTGTATGTGTATGTGTGTATAGTGTGTGCGTGTGTGTGTGTGTGTGTGAGTGTGTGTGTGTGTGTGTTTGTATGCGTGCATGCGCATGTGTTTATAGTGAGCGTGTATTTATGACTTTGTGGGGACCAAATGTCCCCATAAGGATAGTAAAACCCGAAATGTTTGACCTTGTGGGGACATTTTGTTGGTCCCCATGAGGAAAACAGCTTATAAATCATACTAAATTATGTTTTTTGAAAATGTAAAAATGCAGAAAGTTTTCTGTGAGGGTTAGGTTTAGGGGTAGGGTTAGGTTTAGGGGATATAATATAAAGTTTGTACAGTATAAAAACCATTATGTCTATGGAAAGTCCCCATAAAACATGGAAACACAACTGTGTGTGTGTGTGTGTGTGTGTGTGTGTGTGTGTGTGTGTGTGTGTGAGAGTGTGTGTATAGTGTGTGTTTATTTGTATGTGTGTGTGTGTGTGTGTGTGTGTGTGTGTGTGTATAGTGTGTGTTTATTTGTATGTGTGTGTGTGTGTGTGTGTGAGAGTGTGTGTATAGTGTGTGTTTATTTGTATGTGTGTGTGTGTGTATAGTGTGTGTTTATTTGTATGTGTGTGTGTGTGTATAGTGTGTGTTTATTTGTATGTGTGTGTGTGTGTATAGTGTGTGTTTATTTGTATGTGTGTGTGTGTGTGTGTGTGTGTGTGTATAGTGTGTGTTTATTTGTATGTGTGTGTGTGTGTGTGTGTATAGTGTGTGTTTATTTGTATGTGTGTGTGTGTGTGTGTGTGTGTGTATAGTGTGTGTTTATTTGTATGTGTGTGTGTGTATAGTGTGTGTTTATTTGTATGTGTGTGTGTGTGTGTATAGTGTGTGTTTATTTGTATGTGTGTGTGTGTGTATAGTGTGTGTTTATTTGTATGTGTGTGTGTGTGTATAGTGTGTGTTTATTTGTATGTGTGTGTGTGTGTGTGTGTGTGTGTGTATAGTGTGTGTTTATTTGTGTGTGTGTGTGTGTGTGTGTGTGTGTGTGTGTGTATAGTGTGTGTTTATTTGTATGTGTGTGTGTGTGTGTGTGTGTGTTTGTATGTGTTTATTTGTATGTGTGTGTGTGTGTGTGTGTGTGTGTGTGTGTGTGTGTGTGTGTGTGTGTGTGTGTGTGTGTTTGTATGTGTGCATGCAGATGTGTGTGCTTATTTTATAATTCTGAACATTGTAAGCTCGTGAGGGAGGTGACAGTGAATCTTTTCCATTGACTAGAATTCAAATCAAATCACTTTATTGTCACTCCACCACATTCAAGTGCAACAGTGGGTGAAAGTTTTGGGTGCAGATCCGATCAAAATAACAGTATGACAATTACAAGAAACATCTGATTTACACAACACAATTTACACCTAATTACATACAATGAACAGTATACAATACACACAATACAGAATACACAGTATACAATGAAAATGTTATATATAATATATACAGTAGGTGGTATTGTGCTGTGTTGACATTCAGGCTGTCGGTTGATAGTCAGTTGCCATTGTGTTGTTAAGAGAGAATATAATTTATGACAGTCCAGTGGGAGAGTAATAAAGTGCAGTGCTGATGTATATTGATCGTGAGAGATCAAGTGTTCAACAGTCTGATTGCTTGGGGTTGAAGCTGTCATGTAGTCGGCTGGTGCGGGTCCTGATGCTGCGATACCGCCTGCCTGATGGTAGCAGTAAGAACAGCCCATGACTCGTGTGCTGGAGTCTCTGATGATCCTCCGAGCTTTTTCACACACCGCCTGTTATATATGTCCTGGAGGGAGGGAAGCTCACCTCCGATGATGTTTCTGGCAGTTCGCACCACCCTTTGCAGGGCTTTGCAGTTGTGGGCGGTGCTATTGCCGTACCAGGCGGTGATGCAGCCAGTCAGGATGCTCTCTACAGTGCTGGTGTAGAACCGTGTGAGGATGTGCTGGTTCATTCCAAACTTCCTCAGCCGTCTCAGGAAGAAGAGGCGCTGGTGAGCCTTCTTCACAATGGCCTCAGTGTGGACGGACCATGTGAGTTCCTCAGTAATGTGGACACCGAGGAACTTGAAACTGCTGACTCTCTCCACCGGTGCTCCATTGATGGTGATGGGGCTGTGTTCTCCGTCTTTCCTCCTGAAGTCCACAACAAGCTCCATGGTTTTACTGACGTTGTGCTCATGACACCAGCGTGTCAGAGTGTGCACCTCCTCTCTGTAGGCTGTTTCCTCATTGTCAGTGATCATTTACATTTATGCATTTGGCAGACTCTTTTATCCAGAGTGACTTACAGTGCACTTATTACAGGGACAATCCCCCCGGAACAACCTGGAGTTAAGTGTCTTACTCAAGGACACAATGGTGGTGACTGTGGGGATCAAACCAGCAACCTTCTGAGTACCAATGTATTATACAGAGCACTTATTACAGGGACAATCCCCGGAGCAACCTGGAGTTAAGTGTCTTACTCAAGGACACAATGGTGGTGACTGTGGGGATCAAACCAGCAACCTTCTGAGTACCAATGTATTATACAGAGCACTTATTACAGGGACAATCCCCCCGGAGCAACCTGGAGTTAAGTGTCTTACTCAAGGACACAATGGTGGTGACTGTGGGGATCAAACCAGCAACCTTCTGAGTACCAATGTATTATACAGAGCACTTATTACAGGGACAATCCCCCCCGGAGCAACCTGGAGTTAAGTGTCTTACTCAAGGACACAATGATGGTGACTGTGGGGATCAAACCAGTGACCTTCTGATTACAAGTTATGTGCTTTAGCCCACTACACCACCATCACTCCTCAGATCTACCACTGTCATATCATCAGCAAACTTAATGATGGCATTGGAGCTATGTGTTGCCACACAGTCATGTCAGTGATGAGGAGGTGTTGCTGCCCATTCTAACCACCTGATGTCTGCATGACAGGAAGTCCAGGATCCAGCTGCACGGCGAGCTGTTTAAGCCCAGACCCTGAAGTTTCACATCAACCTTAGAGGGATCTATGGTGTTCATTTAATTCACAAAATTAATTTAATTATTCCTTTTTACTAAAGAGAAGGTGCCAATGTAAGTTCCCCTTCTGTCACTCACTCGAAGTTGTGTCGATGTAGTGACACTAGGGGTCGCTCTTGAGAGCCCAAAAACACCTTCAAATCTTTGAGAAAAGGCCAATGAGAATTGGTGAGTAGAATTTGCATGTCAATTCGCCTCAAAAGAAGCGTTTGCTGTTGGCTATACGGTGCATTCCAGTGGCTTTCTCTCCATCTGCATGCTGAGTGCAGAGCAACGCCCCTGGGCGCTCGACAGTGCTAAAAGTGTGTATTTCTCCTCTAAATAGTAATATTTCCTCTATTTGAGCAAACACATTGAATGTCTTTTAAAGATGCTTTTCTTTCTCTGTGTAGTTCCTGGGTGCGAAAGCCACTTCAGCTGTCCCCTCCGCTGGTCCTTCTACCTAAGGGTATGAGGCTCCCTCGGTTGATGCTGAAGGCTATACGGTGGCTTCTATGGGTACGGTTCAACTGGGTAATCACCCTTGGACCGCTTGCTTCCTGGTACTCTTGTTTGCTTCCATCCAGTTCTGGGATGAGACAGGCAGCTCACCTCAGTGCCAGCCTAATGTCTATTTCGGAACTCACGGGTTGGATGAGATGTTGATCGCTGCATCGGAGAGCGCCTTGGTGATGCCAGATGCTGAGGACTCGACCGGGCTGGTGCCTTCGTGTGTGCAAGCTCGGTCTGAGGCTGACGTGGAGCTGACCACCTTGCTTGGCAGAGTGGAACCCTCCATCCGCCCCTGAGCACTCATGGCTTGACGACTGGTTCTATGGGTCGGTGCGATACTTAAGGCCATGCCCCCCTCTTCCCGGAGGTGCTTGACGAGCTAAAGAGGTCTTGGAAGGCACCTTTCACTGACCAAACCCGATCTTTCAGCTTGCCCGCTCTCACTACCCTTGACATCGGAGTGGCTGAGTGTTATGCCATGATTCCCCAGGTGCATAAGGTGATCGTGACACACCTGAGTGCCGCCACCTGGCGGAGTTGCCTAATACTCCCTACCCGAGCCTGTAGGACTACGTCATCTCTGGCGACCAAAGCCTACTGCACTGCAGGTCAGGCCACCTCTGCCCTGCTAAGCCATGGCCCTCTTACAGGTCTATCAGGCCAAGGCACTAAAAGAGCTGCACAAGGATAGTTCTTATCCTGATGTGCAACAAGAACTGCGCTCAGCGACCGATCTCCCCCTCCGTTCGATGAAGGTCAAGGCATGCGCTCTCAGGCAGATGATGTCCACTTTCTTGGTCTATGAGCTCCACCTGTGGCTGAAGTTGGTTGAGATGTGGGACACGGACAAGGCACGTTTCCTGAATGCGCTCAGCATTTCTCGGTGGTGAAGCAAAGACCGAGGCCATCCAGCACATCTTGTCCCGGCACGGTTCAAGAATGTGCAGCCTGTCTGTTCAGCCGAAGGTACCCACATTGTCAAAAAGAGCAGTTTCTTCTCTCTTTGAGTCACACCTCTCATAGCGAGCGTGCGCAGCCAGGGCCTCACTGAACGCGCTCTCTGCTTTCATGTGCCCCGCTGCACCACATAAACCACACACCGGCCAGCCGGTGGTGACGGGTCTGGAGGACGGCCCAAGAGGCCCTCCTCCTCAGTCAACGGCCTACCTTCCAGCCGAGATGAGGCAAGGGTTTTACTCCCTGACGGGAGCTCCCTCAGAACAGATGCACTGGCACACAGCTGGCCCTGTGGGCTGTGCAAATCGCACAATGTGGGCCTACTTGCACAGACCTTGTACAAGGTCGGGGAGGACGAGGAACAAGCCACCCTCGTGGCACTGTATAGACCCACCCAGACTTGGTTCTAGGTCCTCATGCTCCCAAGCAAATTCTCTCCTCTGGAATTTCTATGTCTAGTACCTGGACGGGAGGCAGAAGACTTAAGTGGCCACTGCCCGCAGTGGTATACACAGTTGCTCAGGTGGGGGCACCTTCTACAATGCAGATGTATACTCTGAAGTGGCATGTGTTCGCTAATTGGTGTTCTTCCTGACGCCAAGACTCCCAGAGATGGGCAGACGGATCAGTGCTTTCCTTCCGACAGGAGAGACTGGGGGTCTCCCCACCTTGAAGGTGTTTGTAGTTGCTATATCAGCGCACCACAATGCAGTAGACGTTTTTTTTTTTTTTGACACACGACTTGATCATCAGGTTTCTGAGAGGCACGAGGAGGTTGAATCCTCCTTGGCACGCCTCTTAAAACATTATTTTACTAATAACATTTATAAAGTATCATCCTTCCACTAGAAGATCCCGTCCCGACATGTAAACTGCTGTGAATTGTTGTTCTCAATGTGTGTTTTGCAGTGACAAATACAGTAGCTGTTGAACAGCTGTTTTACATCATATAGATGTTACTATAGTGTGTATTTTAATACTGTGTCGACCAATCAGCATCCAGGATCACAGCTATCAGTTCATTATGCGGGTTTTGGCTCATATTTCTGAGCCGTTCTGTACCGAGAGACCTAAACAAACAAATGGCACCCATCTGCCGTCTTTGACAATAAACTCTCCTCTCAATCATAAGAGAGTTTCTGGTTCATGTATTTTGGTGTGTAAACAATGAACATGTCTTTCATATCAGCTCCCCGGTGCTCGAGTTCAATTCATAATGATTCAGACAATGAGTGATGGTGCTGGTGTATTAAAGATTATGCGTTATGCAGGTGGAGGGAGAGATGCACAAATATGATGTGCAGAAATCTCATTTTGGAGTTATTGTGTTTGTGCATGTGAATGAACTCTATCTGACGAGTATAAGATGTGCACCATGTTAGAAGTAAATGCATGAACAGATCACATTTATGAGTCGTGCAATTTCTCAAAAATGATTCTGTAAAGCTGTTATTAAAGTTATAAAAATGGCGCTGGTAGTGATCTAGCTATATGGTGCTTTTAAAAGTCCATCATCACTTTTACTAATGCACATAGTCATTTGAAGAAACCCTGTAACACTAAGAGGGTTATTTAATGTCAAATCAATACATTTTTTTATTTTGTTAATACTTTTACTGAAGACAAACATAAATGAGGATAAATCTGCAATATGCAATGGTTCAATATTTACGGAGTAATCCATTATTTTGTAGAGGGGGTCAAAATGGCAATTTTCACATGATTATAGATCAAAACTACAGGTGAAAACATCAAGGTGTCTGTGTCATTATTTTATTTATACACAGAGATAAGTAGATCTATTACTAAAATCAGTTGACTTCAGAACGTCTTGGTAGCTAGTAAAGTCCCATATGTGTCGCTTGTGTCTTTTCAAAACATCACAATTTTGACATTTTACTATTTATGTGAACAAATAAAGGTACATTTATGGTTTCAACATTATTTGTACTTCAGATGTTTGTTCTGTTGGACCAGAAAGACTAGCTTCACACCATGTGACCAACATCTGGTTTTCCACCATTGAAAATGGGTAGAATTTTTCACATGGAGCCACATTGAGAGCCCCGTATCTCTGGGATTTCACCATATAGGGCCTTAAAAATGAAGGTACAAACAGAAAAGTTTATTTTGAATCAGAATATAAAAGGATATTAAGTTATATTTGAGACTTCTTAAGTTATAGGCACTCCAACTTTGGAAAATGAACAAAAAAAAGTGTTTTTTTTCCATTTTTGGACTCACACCATTGGCGTATAATGCAACAAGAGATGCTGAAGTCAACTTATTTTAGTAATAGATATACTGATCTCTGTGTACAAATAAAATCATGACACTGACACCTTTATAAGATTATTTTTTTCACCTGTAGGTTTGCAGAAAAATCATACACGAAAATTGTCATTTTACCCAATTTAGAAAATAATGGATTACTCTGTAAATATTGATCCATGCTATTTAAAATGTGGACTTTCATCATCATTTTTGAGCCGAGGATCTCTGGTTGATTTAATGTGTGTCTCATCCTGCACCTGAGACATGGATTGTCTTCTGGTATTGTAGATATTTTGCTTGATAGATTGTTTTTGGATGGAAATTGCATCACTGAATGTCTGTTTTAAAGGAGATTTATCCTAAAACACATGGTCACGGTGTACTGTAGGTCTAAGTTTAACTGGTCTCCATGAGAATAATCTCGACAGTAATTTCTCTAGTGTGAAATGGATGGTTACTGTTGGCTATTGAATCTCTCTGGTCTGCTGGACTATGACTGTTTCTCTGTGAGAGCTTTTGAACTTTGACCCTGTGTGACATGAATGATGGTTTCTCTGATCTCATAAGTAGCTGATGGGTGAATGTAGCGGCTCATTGGTGTAGTCTGATGTGTGCTTTGAGCTGGAAAGCATTACTCCACGACCCTTAATTCATCTTCTCTGCATTATCAGCGAAGAAGCAACTAACCATATAAATGTGCATAGTTAGGACAGCAAGATAAACAGATGTTTAAATAGGAGATTTAAACTTCCCACTTCAGTTGAGAAGCACTGATCTATTCGTCTATTTAATATTCATTTTGTCGATGCATATTTCTGTTCATGTTCTGCAGTCTTGATTCCCAAAACGTGTCGTTTAGAGACGTATCATTTCCTGTTGCTTCCACCAGATTTCCTAGTGACTGCACCATTAATCTGCTGGCATAGAAGAAAAGTCTAATATATTTCAGAAGAGATTCTGTACGTGTCCTTTTGCATGTGCATCATTAAATGGTGGCAACCAATCCCAGAGATGCTGTTTGTGAATAGTCGTAGACGTGGAATACGAGATGTTAGAAAACGATAACGTATTTGTTGTCATGTGGTGAAGTCATGTGATCCATCTAGCCCAAAACAATCAAGATGGCGGCCCATGTTGTAGTGGCGTTGTTGTTTGATAGCGCTGATAAAAGTAAATGCTACTTCATACAACATTCACATTACATTCCTTCTAAGGCGATGGGACGTTTACTCGGAAATTGCTGTCTGTCGGCGGAACAAGAGGAAAATTGCACTTCAGGCCGTACACGGAACAGCGATTTTTCACATGCATCACAGTAGGGGGATTGTGGAAGGGCGGAGGGTCGGGTCGGGTCATGATCCTACACACCCGGTCCCGTATTAGGCTAATTAAGCCTCCGAGAGGGATAAAGGTCGACTGCAGAGGATCGTGCGGGAGAGAGAGATCGTTTACGGACATGTCCGTCATGTGTGTGTTTATGTTGTCTTTTAAGTTTATCATTAAACTAACAAGCCGGTTCTCGACTCCTCCTTTTCATTGATCACTTTACAGTGATTTAAGAATATTCATACGTTTCAGTGTAGACGAACATTGTGCATATGTGACATTAAACTCACATATGGTCAGACATTGTCTGTACGTCACCTTAAAGCCCCAGACGACACAGGAAATGAGATTTAGAGGGAATATGTTGCATAATGCTGTATTATAAATAAGCAGAATTGATCAAATATCACATTCCACCTCCAGAGAACAACTCCGAAATCTCACCGCACACCTCGATAAAGAATTTAAAGACTTTCTGAAAGATCTGAATAAACTTTTGATTCCTCATTAATGTTTCACCATTCGACGAGAGCGTGACTGCAATGACTGAATTCAGTTCTACCATGTGATCTTCTGTAAAACTACAGCCAGTTTTAATCACCACAGAAACAGTTCCAACATGAACTTGTTTGTACACAGAAAACACCAATAGGTCGACTTTACTCAATCGATTGGGTCAACTTGTTCCCTCAGCTGAATTGAGTAATGGCGTCTCCAAAACATGTGTAATTAAATATTGTGATTAACTTAACTTGGTGATCATGTAAAATTAACTTAACCAGTTAAAGATAACTAGATGCAAGTAGACTTACCTCAGATTTACTAACGGACTCAATGTTT
Organism: Xyrauchen texanus; assembly: GCF_025860055.1. NCBI lineage: Eukaryota > Metazoa > Chordata > Actinopteri > Cypriniformes > Catostomidae > Xyrauchen > Xyrauchen texanus. The sequence goes on along the minus strand of NC_068321.1, from coordinate 27,979,948 downwards.
GGTCATGACACCGCTTAATTACAGAACATTATATCTGATTCTAGGTCAATCATTAAATAAACGTAAATTACCTGTGTGCTTCTGTTGCACATGCACAAGAACTGAGATTGTTTGAACTTGACCAAAGATAATCATTTTGTCCAGTAATGACCTTTAACATTGGGGTTTCTAGTGTAGTGTTTGCTCATTTAAACATCCATCCATCCATCCATCTTCAACCGCTTATCCGAAGTCGGGTCACGGGGGCAGCAGCTCCAGCAGGGGGCCCCAAACTTCCCTATCCCGAGCCACATTAACCAGCTCTGACTGGGGGACCCCGAGGCGTTCCCAGGCCAGTGTGGAGATGTAATCTCTCCACCTAATCCTGGGTCTTCTCCGAGGCCTCCTCCCAGCTGGACGTGCCTGAAACACCTCCCTAGGGAGGCGGCCAGGGGGCATCCTTACCAGATGCCCAAACCACCTCAACTGACTCCTTTCGACGCAAAGGAGCAGCGGCTCTACTCCGAGCTCCTCACGGATGACTGAGCTCCTCACCCTATCTCTAAGGGAGAAGCCCGCCACCCTTCTGAGGAAGCCCATTTCGGCCGCTTGTACTTGCGACCTAGTTCTTTCGGTCACGACCCAGCCTTCATGACCATAGGTGAGGGTAGGAACGAAAATTGACCGGTAGATCGAGAGCTTTGCCTTCCAGCTCTCTTTTCGTGACAACGGTGCGATAGAACGAGTGCAACACTGCCCCCGCTGCCCCGATTCTCCGGCCAACTTCCCGCTCCATTGTCCCCTCACTCGTGAACAAGACCCCGAGGTACTTGACCACCTTCACTTGGGACAACACATTTAAACATCGCTGGATATTTTTGGTGTTACAAAAACCGTTTGGATGAAACTCAACATCTTTGAAGGCTGTTTGAAGTTTCTTCGTCATGTCAACAAGAATGTCCAGCTGAAATATTTAGCCTTTGTTTCTCTTGTTGGCCGTAAGTGGTCCCCCAAAGTACATCCTCAGAAACAAATGCATGCGTCAACATTTTATGGAATTGCATTTTATGAGTCAATCCCGCCGGCTCGGCTGCAAAACAGGCTAGTAATATAGTTTCACCCTGGAGGTTATGAGAAACTCACCTGCCGCTGAGGCCAATCTGCAGAAACATCTCCTGCGTTTCACTCTCTGAGAGTCCAAACGAAAGCAATTCCTCGAGCAGTGACGACGTTCATCACAAACAGTCCTGATGATCAGATATTACAGGACAGACGTTCTCTCATTTGTACCGTGTTCTTAGTTTGTAGAATGATCCTAACAGGGTAAATCTAGAACGTGCCTGTAGACATTTCTTGTGCCCCCCAAGTCATATAGTGAAACAGCCGAGAGGAGCACGCGGTCAGACGAAAGGAGAACCTATTGCTCACCCTAAAGGTCAAAATGGGTTCTGGAAAAATGGTGGATAAAAGCATACAGGAAGTTCTTTGTTGTACTTTAACAGGTGTGTTTATAAAACAAGGAAGGCAGTAAAGATCTAGGGATATTTCTCATGAATATAAAGTGTTAGCATCCCTGCTATGCTAGCAAACAATCATTTTCCTATGGACATTTTTTGTCGTATTTTCCGGTTAAAATAACTAAACGTCCAAAAATGACTTGGTACGTGATATTAAGAATTGTTGAAAAATCTAACAAAATTTTGTGTGATTGATGCTTAAGGCACGAAAAAACTGTTTGCCAATGGATGAAGAATAATATACTTGTTTTCCCTTTGAATCAAGTTTTTTTCGTTACCCCATTGGCCCCAAATAGTGTTTTCTTGTTATCAGCATAAACTTTCAATTATGCTAATTTATTTATTTATTCAAATAAAACGACAAAACATCTAGTAACACTTTACATTAATATTCCCTTTGTAAAGGGTTTATAAAGGGACTCATTAACGATTAATAACTCATCTACAAATGCATTATAAATCATTTATATGCGGTTATAACGACACAAATGAAAAGGCCGACTCATGCAATACCTGCCAAACAGTGAGCTAATTTGAACACATGTTACAAATGCTTAATTAAGGTACTTGTTTATAATTATTTTAATCAAAATCATGCAGTAGTGGTTATAGCTTGTTTGGCGCCCTCGGCGAAACTCGCTTCAACACGCCCCAAAGTCGTCCCATACCCCCCCACCACCCCCGCAAGATGCTGCCCTGGGCGACTGCCCATGTCGCCAATGCCTAAATAAAATCATGAAATGTCATTATTCATCATTTATGTCATGTTCCAGCCAAAATAGACTAGTATTGAGATTAAAAGGTGTTGTGTGATGTCTACGACTGTAACGCTTTCCTGGTAATGCTCGTTATACGTTAATCAAGGACCCGAAAGCAGCTGCGGAACACAAACGATCGATTCACGCACGTATCACGTGACCTGCCAAGGACTGTGCGAGACACCTCTCAGACTAGCACCATTTTACATGAACATTACTAGGAAAGTGTTTTAAGCATAAAAGTACAGCATATAGACACAACACCTTTTAATCTCTATACAAGTCTATTTTTGTTGGATCATCACATAAATGATGAATT
>NC_068321.1:27914875-27957375 GCF_025860055.1 Xyrauchen texanus | reverse complement strand
AGAAGTCAATATACTGTTGTTTGTTCTTCATTGAACACACAGTCGACAGCTGTCTGTTGTGTTCGTCAATCTGTCGTGTTGTCACGGGACCAGTGGTGCAGTCGGGGCCATACGCATGTGTACGCCGTATTCTTGCTGTTTTCCCAGGGCCGTTTGCGTTTAATGACTTGTAAGGATCAATAGTTGCGTGTTACCCACTAGTTTGGCTGCTTCAGAAGTCCATCATCTACTGTCGTTAGATTCCCTTTATCGGTATTGGATGCTGCTTTGTTGTAATTGGTGCATTATCACTTGAATTCTGCCATTCCTCGCCCCTGACAACCGTCGTCAACGGCATCATCGACTGAGGGAATTTATGACAGAGAGTGGAGAGAGAGACCCTCACGCTGAAGCAGTATCAGGTCAAATTAATTAACGATATATTTCAAACGTCCTGTAAAAAAAGGAATCGTCCCGTAATTAAGGAAAAAAATTGCGTTCCGTATGAAATCCATACGCAATGCCGTTTGTCCCGTATTTTAGCGTCACGTGTGTGTGTGTGTGTGTGTGTGTGTGTGTGTGTGTGTGTCTGAGTGTGTCTGAGTGTGTGTGTGTGTGTGTGTGTGTGTGTGTGTGTGTGTGTGTGTGTGTGTGTGTGTGTGTGTGTGTGTGTGTGTGTGTGTGTAGTTGGACAGGTGCACACAAGTGTGTTTGATGAATGAGTTTCATCACTGCTGGGACATGTGTGTAATGGCTTGAGGTCCCGGGACCCCTCGCTGACCCCCTCACTGGACTGAACGCTACAAATGCTCAATCCATCTCCGCGTCCTGCTGTGTCTCTGTGACTGATGGTCAAACATCAGCAGCTCAAACCAGAGAACAAAAGAACTAGAAATGAGTCGTTTGATTGATGTCACGTCCAGCGGCTGAAGATTACCTGCAGAAACACTGAGAGGGGAACACCGCGCACCCTTATGACACTTCTGAATGCAGTATTCCTCGATAAAGGGATATTTGGATCACACAGGTGGAGCGATGCAATACAGTAGTTTGCACATGCAGCTCGTGCTAGCTCACCCAACATGGTTCATTTATGTCCTTATATATTCCAGATCTGGTTTGAATCTCTAGCTGGTTTTCTGGAAACCGAAAGTCGACGGAGTTCCAATGCAGATCCTGAGAGTGTGTTTGTGTGTTCTCCGGTCGAGTGTAAATGTGCCCGCGGCATCTCATTCCGAGCAGGAATATGAAAGGAGAATATTTACTGACTTCCTCTGCCAGAACTTTCACAGTCAAGACTAAACCATCAGTGTAGTGTTACATAATCAACAACTCTCTATTAATAATGCGTGTGTGTGTGTGTGTCTGTGTGTCTGTGTGTATGTGTGTGTGTGTGTGTGTGTGTGTGTGTGTGTGTCTGTGTGTCTGTCTGTCTGTGTGTGTGTGTGTGTGTGTGTGTCTGTCTGTCTGTGTGTGTGTGTGTGTGTCTGTGTCTGTGTCTGTCTGTTTGTGTGCATAGTGTGTGTCTGTGTGTGAGAGTGTCTGTGAGTGTGTGTGTCTGTGTGTGTGTGTCTGTGTGTATGTGTCTGTGTGTGAGAGTGTCTGTGTGTGTGTGTGTCTGTGTGTATGTGTGTGTGTGTGTGTGTCTGTGTGTGTGTGTGTGTGTGTCTGTGTGTCTGTCTGTCTGTGTGTGTGTGTGTGTGTGTCTGTGTCTGTGTCTGTCTGTTTGTGTGCATAGTGTGTGTCTGTGTGTGAGAGTGTCTGTGAGTGTGTGTGTCTGTGTCTGTGTGTGTCTGTTTGTGTGCATAGTGTGTGTCTGTGTGTGAGTGTCTGTGAGTGTCTGTGTCTGTGTCTGTGTGTGTGTGTGTGTCTGTGTCTGTGTCTGTCTGTTTGTGTGCATAGTGTGTGTCTGTGTGTGAGAGTGTCTGTGAGTGTGTGTGTCTGTGTCTGTGTGTGTGTGTGTGTGTGTGTGTCTGTGTCTGTCTGTTTGTGTGCATAGTGTGTGTCTGTGTGTGAGAGTGTCTGTGAGTGTGTGTGTCTGTGTCTGTGTGTGTGTGTGTGTGTGTCTGTGTGTGTGTGTGTGTGTGTGTCTGTGTCTGTCTGTTTGTGTGTATAGTGTGTGTCTGTGTGAGAGTGTCTGTGAGTGTGTGTGTGTGTGTGTGTGTGTGTGTGTGTGTGTCTGTGTGTCTGTGTGTGTGTCTGTGTGTGTGTCTGTGTCTGTCTGTTTGTGTGCATAGTGTGTGTCTGTGTGTGAGAGTGTCTGTGAGTGTGTGTGTCTGTGTCTGTGTCTGTGTGTGTGTGTGTGTGTGTCTGTGTGTGTGTGTGTGTGTGTGTGTGTGTCTGTGTCTGTCTGTTTGTGTGTATAGTGTGTGTCTGTGTGTGAGAGTGTCTGTGAGTGTGTGTGTCTGTGTCTGTGTCTGTGTGTGTGTGTGTGTGTGTGTGTGTGTGTGTGTGTGTGTGTGTGTGTGTCTGTGTCTGTCTGTTTGTGTGTATAGTGTGTGTCTGTGTGAGAGTGTCTGTGAGTGTGTGTGTGTGTGTCTGTGTGTGTGTCTGTGTCTGTGTCTGTCTGTTTGTGTGTATAGTGTGTGTCTGTGTGTGTGTCTGTGTCTGTCTGTTTGTGTGTATAGTGTGTGTCTGTGTGTGTGTCTGTGTGTGTGTCTGTGTGTGTGTCTGTGTGTGAGCGTGTCTGTGAGTGTGTGTTTGTGTGTGTGTGTGTGTGTGTGTTTGTGTGTGTATGTGAGAGTGTGTGTGTGTGTGTGTGTGTGTTTGTGTATGTGAAACAACTTAGAGGAACATCTCAATGTCCATCTTCAATGTCGGATGGCAAACAGCTTTCTGTGCTTTAGTGGCACCAAATATGCATTTTTTGGAAACCGCAGCAGCTCTTGACACGGGATCCGCAGGTTTCATTGGCGGCCGAAGAACAATACAACCCGACACACAGCAATATGCTTCCTTTTGGCAGCGTGAATGTTCGGTCCTGGTGTGAATTGCTCGTTAGGAATCCATTGTTTCAATTCTAAAAGTGCCGTAGATTCGAGATTGGCGTGAAAAGGCCTTTATGCATCATGGGACTAAACCCCTGTTTGTACTGAGAAGTGCTCTTAGGTTGTAGGTTTGGTGGTTTGTGTAGTTAGTTCTGGTATTTTCACGATGAAAACCGGTTTGCTGGTCTCGACACAGCTGGTGAAGTTGTTGATTTATAGTTGCTGCATCTGTTAAACCCAGAGCCTCATCTCCTCTTTAGTTATGCATACGATAACGATTGCCCATTATTTCAGTGTTGGGTATATATTCTGTAGTGAAATGTTTGGATCTGGCACGTGTGTGTGTGTGTAAACATCTTGAGCAGTGCATAAAGAATCGAGCGAGAAGATCTTGATGAAAACACACATATGGGGTGTCTGATTTTGGCTGTCGCCCGAGCAGCTTTTCTCCAGGCAGAAGCAGAATAACGATACTAAGATCTCGTTAGTTGACTTCATTATTGTGGAGTCATCAGCCACTCCAGATAGCAAACATTTGTGAGCGAGGACGTTTAAGACATTGTTTCGATTGACTGTTGGACAAGAGCTGGACTTGAGACACCAGCTGTTTGAACTGCTCGGAATAGTTCACCCAAAATGTTAATTCTGTCATCATTCACTCACCCTCATGTCATTCCAAACCTGTATCACTTTCTTTCTGTTGTGGGACCCAAAAGGAGATGTTTAGCTAGGAATTTCACTCTGCTCTAAGTGGATTTTGGTTCAGCTAGCCTAATCGTATTGAGTCAACATTAATTTAGCTTGATTTTGGAGCAAAACAACAGCTAAAAAAATAACCTTAGAAAGGTGTCAGTGTCATGATTTTAATTTTATACAGAGATCAGTAGATCTTTTACTAAAATAAGTTGACTTCAGCACCTCTTGTTGCATTATATGCCAATGGTGAGAGTCCAAAATGGGAAAAAACATGTTTTTGTGTCGTTTTTCCAAAGTTTGAGTGTCTATAACTCCAGAAGTTTTAAATATATCTTAATATCCTTTTATATTCTGATTCATAGCAAACTTTACTGCTTGCATCTTAATTTTTAAGGCCCTATATGGTTCCATCCCAGAGATATGGGGCTCTCAACGTGGCGCCATGTGAAAATTGTCAAATTTGACCCATTTTCAATTATCAAAAACCAAATGTGGGTCACATGGTATGAAGCTAGTTTTTCTTGTCCAACAAAACAAAGGTCTGAAGTACAAATAATGTTGAAAATAGAAATGTACCTTTATTGATTTTACATAAAAAATAAGAATTTCTTTCACCAGTAAAAACTGAATTTTAAGCCGGGGTCATTGATGTATTCCTGCGATGACGTCTTTCAGGTTCTCTCTTTCTCTTTCAGAGCTCACTATGAGCGATGAATGAGTGCTTGTGTACGGTTTGTTGCTTTTATAAAAGACGAGAGCTCGTCTCATTCTCTCATTCAGCTCGACAGTATTGTTTCGTGTGTGAATATCTCTGTATGCCTCCAGACAGACATATCTCGTTGTCTCGTCTCCATTTGTTAATAAGCAGATGGTCGGTGCTCTTCTGTCAGATATCTGCACTTCAATATCCGCTCTGACATTTCAACAAACGCTCGCCGTATCAGAATCGCGCTGCTCATTTGATCCGTTATCACCTGTTAGCGCCCCTCTCTCTCTCGGGGTGCAACGGCAGAGGGAAATGTGAGGAGGGCCAAAACACCACAAAAGCCCCACGTCTGGCTGAGAGAGGTTTCCTCTTCGTGTCATCAGACGGGTCAAGACAGTCGCTCTCTGCTGCCACCCTGATAAGACGCTGGGTGTCAGAGGGCATGATGGGATAGCTTACACACCTCTTTGGAAGCGTCTGGTGGCCTGAAGAGGATGATAAAAGCGGAAGGACAAAAGAAAACCTGCATTTATTTCCATCGATCTACTGCAGTCCTGTATGAGACGAACAATCAACCACTATCTCATCTGTACAAGAGTGACAAAGAAGGCAGAAGAAATCATATGACTTAAACTTGTTTTGTTGTTTGTAGTCTGAAAAGCTACACACACACACACACACACACACACACACACACACACACACACACACAAACACTTCACATTTAATGAGATGCCTTTCGATGCAGGGATCTCAAAGGCTTTCAGGATAGTAAGCTTTTGTCCATATTAAATCAATTGTTAGGCCACTGTGTTCAGATCAGCTCACTCGCACCAGTAATTAATTCAAATGTAAAATCTATTCTTAACGGCAATACTATATGACACACGATTCAGTTACAGTTGAGCTAACTTGTTTCTAAAATATTTAATAAACGAGCAGTACGTGTCAGATATTCAGTTTCACCCCCAGAGTCATCTTCATTAGAAGTTTGATCTTATGTAATGTGCTGTATTCTCTCATGATGTGTTATATACAGGCCCAGACTGTATATTTCTGCAAAGATGTGAGGGAAAATCTGACTGAACATAGTCAAATGTGTTAAATGAAGCCGAGAGTACTACACTCACATTAGACAAAATATTAATAAACGCCCATGCAAGGGGTGCGGGGTGAAGGATAAATATTGCATGCACGTAGATGCTGTCTGGGCATATGATATGTTATACTGTATCCTCTTATGTTATGATATATCTTATATGTTATATTATACCAAATGTTATATGTTTTATCTTGTGATACATGTTGTTTTAAATTATGTTATATTATTTTATGTGTTTTGTTGTAACTTATGTAATGTCTCATGTTACTTCTGTTATGTAAAATCTCATCTCTTATAATGTTATTATATATTATGTTATTATTGTATGTTATATGTTATGGTATATATTGTTATACCTTGTGATGTTATAACTCATGTTATATAATATTATATATCATTATATCGCGTGATGTTATATCTCATGTTAAATATTATATATCTTATATCTTGTGATGTTATGTCTCATGTTATACAATATTATATATTGTTATATCTTGTGATGTTATATCTCATGTTATATAATATTATATATCGTTATTTCTTGTGATGTTATATAATATTATATTACTTATATCTTGTGATGTTATAACTCATGTTATATAATATTATATATCGTTATTTCTTGTGATGTTATATAATATTATATTTAGTTATATCTTGTGATGTTATAACTCATGTAATATAATATTATATATCGTTATATCTTGTGATGTTATAACTCATGTTATATAATATTATATATCGTTATATCTTGTGATGTTATAACTCATGTTATATAATATTATATATCGTTATATCTTGTGATGTTATAACTCATGTTATATAATATTATATATCGTTATATCTTGTGATGTTATAACTCATGTTATATAATATTATATATCTTATATCTTGTGATGTTATAACTCATGTTATATAATATTATATATATTGTTATATCTTGTGATGTTATAACTCATGTTATATAATATTATATATCTTTATATCTTGTGATGTTATAACTCATGTTATATAATATCGTTATATCTTGTGATGTTATATCTCATGTTATATAATATCGTTATATCTTGTTGTGTTATAACTCATGTTATATAATATTGTTATATCTTGTGATGTTATATCTCATGTTATATAATATTATATATCGTTATATCTTGTGATGTTATATAATATTATATATCGTTATATCTTGTGATGTTATAACTCATGTAATATAATATTATATATCATTATATCGCGTGATATTATATCTCATATTATATAATATTATATATCGTTATATCTTGTGATGTTATAACTCATGTTATATAATATTATATATCTTATATCTTGTGATGTTATATCTCATGTTATATAATATTATATATCGTTATATCTTGTGATGTTATAACTCATGTTATATAATATGATATATCGTTATATCTTGTGATATTATATAATATTATATATCGTTATATCTTGTGATGTTATAACTCATGTTATATAATATTATATATATTGTTATATCTTGTGATGTTATATCTCATGTTATATAATATTATATATCGTTATATCTTGTGATGTTATATCTCATGTTATATAATATTATATATTGTTATATCTTGTGATGTTATAACTCATGTTATATAATATTATATATATTGTTATATCTTGTGATGTTATAACTCATGTTATATAATATTATATATCGTTATATCTTGTGATGTTATATCTCATGTTATATAATATTATATATCGTTATATCTTGTGATGTTATAACTCATGTTATATAATATTATATATTGTTATATCTTGTGATGTTATAACTCATGTTATATAATATTATATATCGTTATATCTTGTGATGTTATAACTCATGTTATATAATATTATATATCGTTATATCTTGTGATGTTATAACTCATGTTATATAATATTATATATCGTTATATCTTGTGATGTTATAACTCATGTTATATAATATTATATATCGTTATATCTTGTGATGTTATAACTCATGTTATATAATATTATATATTGTTATAGCTTGTGATGTTATAACTCATGTAATATAATATTATATATCGTTATATCTTGTGTTGTTATATCTCATGTTATATAATATCGTTATATCTTGTGGTTATAACTCATGTTATATAATATTGTTATATCTTGTGATGTTATATCTCATGTTATATAATATTATATATCGTTATATCTTGTGATGTTATAACTCATGTTATATAATATTATATATCGTTATATCTTGTGATGTTATATCTCATGTTATATAATATCGTTATATCTTGTGATGTTATATCTCATGTTATATAATATCGTTATATCTTGTGATGTTATAACTCATGTTATATAATATTGTTATATCTTGTGATGTTATATAATATTATATATCGTTATATCTTGTGATGTTATATAATATTATATATCGTTATATCTTGTGATGTTATAACTCATGTAATATAATATTATATATCATTATATCGCGTGATATTATATCTCATGTTATATAATATTATATATCGTTATATCTTGTGATGTTATAACTCATGTTATATAATATTATATATCTTATATCTTGTGATGTTATATCTCATGTTATATAATATTATATATCATTATATCTTGTGATGTTATAACTCATGTTATATAATATTATATATCGTTATATCTTGTGATGTTATATCTCATGTTATATAATATCGTTATATCTTGTGATGTTATATCTCATGTTATATAATATTATATATCGTTATATCTTGTGGTTATAACTCATGTTATATAATATTGTTATATCTTGTGATGTTATATCTCATGTTATATAATATTATATATCCTTATATCTTGTGATGTTATAACTCATGTTATATAATATTATATATCGTTATATCTTGTGATGTTATATAATATCGTTATATCTTGTGATGTTATATCTCATGTTATATAATATCGTTATATCTTGTGATGTTATAACTCATGTTATATAATATTGTTATATCTTGTGATGTTATATAATATTATATATCGTTATATCTTGTGATGTTATATAATATTATATATCGTTATATCTTGTGATGTTATAACTCATGTAATATAATATTATATATCATTATATCGCGTGATATATATCTCGTTATATAATATTATATATCGTTATATCTTGTGATGTTATAACTCATGTTATATAATATTATATATCTTATATCTTGTGATGTTATATCTCATGTTATATAATATTATATATCGTTATATCTTGTGATGTTATAACTCATGTTATATAATATTATATATATTGTTATATCTTGTGATGTTATAACTCATGTTATATAATATTATATATCTTTATATCTTGTGATGTTATAACTCATGTTATATAATATTATATATTGTTATATCTCATGTTATATAATATTATATATTGTTATATCTTGTGATGTTATAACTCATGTTATATAATATTATATATCGTTATGTTATAACTCATGTTATATAATATCGTTATATCTTGTGATGTTATATCTCATGTTATATAATATTATATATCGTTATATCTTGTGATGTTATATAATATTATATATCGTTATATCTTGTGATGTTATAACTCATGTAATATAATATTATATATCATTATATCACGTGATATTATATCTCATGTTATATAATATTATATATCGTTATATCTTGTGATGTTATAACTCATGTTATATAATATTATATATCTTATATCTTGTGATGTTATATCTCATGTTATATAATATTATATATCGTTATATCTTGTGATGTTATATCTCATGTTATATAATATTATATATCGTTATATCTTGTGATGTTATATCTCATGTTATATAATATTATATATCGTTATATCTTGTGATGTTATAACTCATGTAATATAATATTATATATCATTATATCGCGTGATATTATATCTCGTTATATAATATTATATATCGTTATATCTTGTGATGTTATAACTCATGTTATATAATATCGTTATATCTTGTGATGTTATATCTCATGTTATATAATATTATATATCGTTATTTCTTTTGATGTTATATAATATTATATTTCGTTATATCTTGTGATGTTATAACTCATGTAATATAATATTATATATCATTATATCGCATGATGTTATATCTCATGTTATATAATATTATATATCGTTATATCTTGTGATGTTATAACTCATGTTATATAATATTATATATCGTTATATCTTGTGATGTTATAACTCATGTTATATAATATTATATATCGTTATATCTTGTGATGTTATAACTCATGTTATATAATATTATATATCGTTATATCTTGTGATGTTATAACTCATGTTATATAATATTATATATCGTTATATCTTGTGATGTTATAACTCATGTTATATAATATTATATATCGTTATATCTTGTGATGTTATAACTCATGTTATATAATATTATATATATTGTTATATCTTGTGATGTTATAACTCATGTTATATAATATTATATATCTTTATATCTTGTGATGTTATAACTCATGTTATATAATATCGTTATATCTTGTGATGTTATATCTCATGTTATATAATATCGTTATATCTTGTTGTGTTATAACTCATGTTATATAATATTGTTATATCTTGTGATGTTATATCTCATGTTATATAATATTATATATCGTTATATCTTGTGATGTTATAACTCATGTAATATAATATTATATATCATTATATCGTGATATTATATCTCATGTTATATATATATATACCGTTATATCTTGTGATGTTATAACTCATGTTATATAATATTATATATCTTATATCTTGTGATGTTATATCTCATGTTATATAATATTATATATCGTTATATCTTGTGATGTTATAACTCATGTTATATAATATGATATATCGTTATATCTTATGATATTATATATAGTTATATCTTGTGATGTTATATCTCATGTTATATAATATTATATATCGTTATATCTTGTGATGTTATAACTCATGTTATATAATATTATATATCGTTATATCTTGTGATGTTATATCTCATGTTATATAATATTATATATCGTTATATCTTGTGATGTTATAACTCATGTTATATAATATTATATATCGTTATATCTTGTGATGTTATAACTCATGTTATATAATATTATATATCGTTATATCTTGTGATGTTATAACTCATGTTATATAATATTATATATTGTTATATCTTGTGATGTTATATCTCATGTTATATAATATTATATATCGTTATATCTTGTGATGTTATAACTCATGTTATATAATATTATATATCAGTTATATCTTGTGATGTTATAACTCATGTTATATAATATTATATATCGTTATATCTTGTGATGTTATATCTCATGTTATATAATATTATATATTGTTATATCTTGTGATGTTATATCTCATGTTATATAATATTATATATCATTATATCTTGTGATGTTATAACTCATGTTATATAATATGATATATCGTTATATCTTGTGATATTATATATAATATTATATATCGTTATATCTTGTGATGTTATAACTCATGTTATATAATATTATATATTGTTATATCTTGTGATGTTATAACTCATGTTATATAATATTATATATCGTTATATCTTGTGATGTTATATCTCATGTTATATAATATTATATATCGTTATATCTTGTGATGTTATAACTCATGTTATATAATATTATATATCGTTATATCTTGTGATGTTATAACTCATGTTATATAATATTATATATCGTTATATCTTGTGATGTTATAACTCATGTTATATAATATTATATATCGTTATATCTTGTGATGTTATAACTCATGTTATATAATATTATATATCGTTATATCTTGTGATGTTATAACTCATGTTATATAATATTATATATTGTTATATCTTGTGATGTTATAACTCATGTTATATAATATTATATATCGTTATATCTTGTGATGTTATAACTCATGTTATATAATATTATATATTGTTATATCTTGTGATGTTATATCTCATGTAATATAATATTATATATCATTATATCTTGTGATGTTATATCTGATGTTATATAATATTATATATTGTTATATCTTGTGATGTTATATCTCATGTAATATAATATTATATATCATTATATCTTGTGATGTTATATCTGATGTTATATAATATTATATATTGTTATATCTTGTGATGTTATAACTCATGTTATATAATATTATATATCGTTATATCTTGTGATGTTATAACTCATGTTATATAATATTATATATTGTTATATCTTGTGATGTTATAACTCATGTTATATAATATTATATATTGTTATATCTTGTGATGTTATATCTCATGTAATATAATATTATATATCATTATATCTTGTGATGTTATATCTGATGTTATATAATATTATATATTGTTATATCTTGTGATGTTATAACTCATGTTATATAATATTATATATCGTTATATCTTGTGATGTTATAACTGATGTTATATAATATTATATATTGTTATATCTTGTGATGTTATAACTCATGTTATATAATATTAAATATTGTTATATCTTGTGATGTTATATCTGATGTTATATAATATTATATATTGTTATATCTTGTGATGTTATAACTCATGTTATATAATATTATATATCGTTATATCTTGTGATGTTATAACTGATGTTATATAATATTATATATTGTTATATCTTGTGACGTTATAACTCATGTTATATAATATGTAACGCGGTAAAAATGTTTACTAAAAAGATAGTAATTGTAGAGAGAGCGCCTGAAGAAGTGTTTGTGTTTACTGGTACATTGTCAAAAAGATATACACTTTCCGGACACTTTATTAGGTGATCCTGTACATCATCTTATTCATGCGATTATCTAATCATCCAATCGTGTGGCATTAGTGCCATTTCTGTCCGCGATCGCCACTGTACTGCTTGTTTTCAAACTGAACCGCCTCTTCCCTCTGTGGTACACGCCTGCCAAATGGACATTCGGGGGGTGTTCGCTGTCCTTTTCTGCATATCGTGGCGCAGTTTTTTTGGCCGTTCTGCATAAAGCAGCGGCTAATTTTAGCTTGTCACGGCCCATTCGGGCACATTTCGGGCCTGACACACCGGACCCCACGGTTCTCCCGATGGCCAGCAAAAGTGCGCCAGCCCACCAGGAAAATGCCCGGTATGCCAGATTACCAGTCCAGCCCTGATCAACACACACATTTATTTGGTTAGTATCTGTGTAATAAGCAGGATAATGAGCAGTCAGCCGGTTGTTATCGCAAAATAAACCCCTTCTGTTTGATACAAGTGCCGTCCGCTTCGCCTCGGGTCCTGATCACCCTGCCTGGGTTTATTTCGCGATGACGACCCACTGACTGTACATTATCCCTTACATGTTGTGTTGAGTCCGGTGCGGTCACAAGTGTGATATCTTATACCTGTCTGGTAGTAAGAGAAATTTTGTGGGTGCTATTCCATAAAAAGTCAATGACAGCAGCTTTAATACGGCAATGTTTGTTATGTAATTCAAGTTGGAAAGAGCCTATTTTGTTCACAAGAAATTGAAAATAAATGGGCAAATTTATTATGGAAATCATAAATGTGTAGATGAGTTGAATCTGTGGTCATTCGCATCATGTTGTGAGTGCGCTTTTTGGTGGGCTGATGAGTTTCGCTCGTAGCCGTGTTTCATGCATACATAAGACACTGTCTGGTCTACACGCTGCAGGGGTATGAGGTGAGAGCCCAACTGAGGGATTGGAAATGATGATTTGGAAATTGCTTTAAGATGCTGTGAGACACCTGCAGGCTAAATACAGCATTAATCAATAGCAGAGAGAGAGAGAGAGAGACATGACGAGCAGACAGACAGATAGAGAGAGAGAGAGAGAGAGACTCGTCTAAAGTATCTCTCTATGGGCCGAATGTTTGGCACCTCTGGCATTGAGCTGATATCCTGGAATCTTGGAATCCTGTGTGTTGGGAGTAAAGGTCAGGAGTAATCGCTCCAGACGAGTTCACACTGCTGTAGGGTCAGGAAAGTCTTCAACGCTTTAAACACTCTGAACGGCAACGGCACCATCTCAGAGACTCATGAGAAAACATTTAATGTGTCTCCTCACAGCACATCTGACATACCTGCAGGGATTATGAGAAAATATCCTCCTATAAATAGAAAAATGAGCTTCCTGCTAAATCTGAACATGTTGTTGTAGATGAAAGACCACACATGAAATCAATAGAGTGTAGCTGCTAAACATTCGACTTCTGAATTATGATCTTAGTAATACTGACAAGAGTACAGGATTTTATTTTGATATTAATGCCACAAAACATACAAGGATGCGGCGGGAACCGGCTGAGCAGTCAACCTAATGTTTAATCCGAAATTAAACTTAAAACAAACACAGACACGCATGCAACACGGCTGTGTGCATCTCTCTCTCGAACAGGCGTCTCTGGCCGCCCCTTATCTCGCTCTCCTGCTGATCAGCCGATTCAGTGCCGGTCGTGCTCCTTCATGGCCCGGCCACGCCCTCCTCCTTGTCACACTCCTCCCCTGCCCGATTAATGCCGGGGCGCCACCGGTCTGACCAACTATCTCTAGGGGAGAGAGACTGCCCTTCCAGCCGTTCTGTCAGCCGGTGGTCCACCCTGCCTCCTTCGAACCTGGTGGTGAGACGAGGGGAGGCGTGGGGAGAGGGAAAGGGCAAGCGGATACACAGAGAGAGAAGAACTTGCTCGCTGGCTCCTTAACGCGCTGTCGCCCGGTTCTCAACCACTTGCCTCCCCCGGCGGACGGCCCCTTGCAGATTGAACCACTCCTCGCCTTCTCAGCAGACGGCCGCGGATCCTCCGGCTCTCGGCAGCCAGCAGCGACTCCTCCGTCCCCAAGCGGGTGTCCGCGGCTGCTCCCCTGGCAGATAACAGCGGCGAGGACTCATCCCTCCTCATGAACCTCCAGTTCAAGGATGGGCAAGGAGGATGCGGGAACCAGCTGAGCAGTCAACCTAAAGTTTAATCAGAAACTTAACTTAAACCAAACATAAACAAATAGACACACATGCAACGGCTGCCTGCATCTCTCTCCCTCACACCGGCGTCTCCGTCTCCTCTTTGTCTCACTCTCCCGCTGATATATTAAATATATAGTGTGCGTGTTTTTAGTGATGTAATATATAAAGTGGTGTGGTGTGGGGTCCTCTGTGGTATTAATATTTAAACCTTGAAGTTGATTTTTAAATGAAGCCGTTTGTACTTCATTTGTTATTTGATCTTTAAGTCATTGTAGCCATTGTGTGACGGATACCTGGCTTTTATTTTTCCAGCTGATGAGAATGGTTTCCTTGGCGTTAGGCAAGATAGCCAAGAAGTTATTGTGTGGAGGTCTCCTAAGAGGCATAAGGATGGAAATGCAGGAATATCTCATTTGATGAAGGTTGATATTTTTGTGTACAATGTGTGCATTTGTCCAAATCTACTATCCCTATTTGAAACATTTTTTTGTCGCATTAGCCCCCAATCGGACTAATGAGCCGAGGAGAGGGATAAGTGCAGCGGGACGCGGCAGTTTGCGAGAGAGAGAGAGCCACATGCAGCTGCCATGTGTGTGTGTTTGTATTGTGTGTCTTTTAGTTTAAATTAAAAATGACTTTAACTGTTCAGCTGGTTCCCGCCTCCTCCTTCCCCATCTTTAACCTTGTTAGATTGTGGAAACCCGGGACGGAGGAGTTATGCGCTGTCGTGGAGTCCTCGGCACCATCCACCCAAAGGAGCAGCCGCGGCATCCGCTGGTGGATGGAGGGGCTCGCTACCAGCCGCCTGAAGTGGGGGAGCCGCTGCCAGGGGTGGAGAAGTTCCCTACCGCCGCCAAAACACGGAGGGGCATTCCATCCGCCAGGGGTTGGAGGACTGGCTGTTGTTCGACCCCAGCAACTCCTCCGTCACCCAGTGAATGGCCGTGGCTGCTTCTTTGGGTGGATGGCAGTGGCGAGGACTCCACGACAGCGCATCACAAAGGAGGAGGCGGGTACCGCCTGAACGGTCAAAGTAATGTTTTATTTAAACTAAAAGACACAAACACACACATGGCAGCTGTTTGCGGCTCTCTCTCCCGAACTGCCGCTACTGCACTTATCCCTCTCCTCGGCTGATCAGCCCGATTGGGGGCCGGTTTAATCAGTCAAGCTACCGCACGCTAGAACGAGCTCGTAAATGAAGTTAAATGTTCAGTCATGCGCTGTAGTAAAAGTGTTTATATGTCATGAGATAGCACTGTGTGAGGAACACAGCCAAAAGTACGTTTCTATGCTGCTGTTTTACTCGTTAAATATAAGTGAAGAAAAGTCATTGTTGTTGTAGTGCCCTCTAGTGTTCATTTCTGTAAGGACGCTGCGTACAACGTGACGTAAAAATCATCTTGTCAAATGTAGTTATAGTAACGTGTTTTATAAGACCAGTTTGCAATTCAAACAATGTAATATTGACAAAAATACTGACAAATATTTACAAAAATGTCCCCGAAATTCAAAATGCAGGTGCAAAAAATGCCCGTGAAATGATTTTATTCTTCTGATATTGTTTTTGATATTCAATTATAGATCTAGTTGTACAAACTATGACATAAAATATAAATACATATTTAATTCTCTGCGTAAGAGGTGATAATCCTCAATCTTCAGAATTTGTATTAATGACCAGATTAAAGTGAAATATTTGACATAAAACAGACAAACTATATTTTTAATAGTTTGAAGAAAAAAAGTAAAAATGCCCCTGAAAATCAAATCCAAAGGGCAAATAGTTCCCCTAAAGTTATATCACTTTCTGATATACAGGTTTCCCACAGTTTCCCCATCAGTATAATCAAGTTTCACTGGGAAAAACCATTCATCATAATTCATCCTGGAAGTGTTTCCTGGTTCCTTTCTGTTCTAACACACTCCGCTGTAGTTCTCTCATGACTCTGAAGACCTTGATTAGCTGCTGGAGGTTTGATTAGACTTTAATTAGAGTTGAACTGAACTCTGCTGGAAGGATCTTCTGGGGTTCAAAGTGAACTTGTTTCACAAAAGACTTTCTGGTTAACCTTAAGATATACTGTAGTTCACTCCAAAAACCTGTCATCATTCACTCATCCTCATGTTGCTCCAAACCCATGTGGCTTATTTTCTTCTGTGGAACACAAAAGGAGAAATGAATGATTTTCAATCAATAATGACTTCATTTGAGTCTTTTCCTCACACAAATCTATTGTTCAGAAGACTTTGAAAAGAGCCGCATGAAGATTCTGTAAAATGTGCATTTAGGGTGAGTAAATGATGACAGAATTACAGGAAATGTTCCTGTGGAGCTGATATGAGAAGAATCCCACTCAAACAGAAATGTGGAGCAGATTTCTACCGCTCTGTCTCTCATTCCTCTCCCGCTCAGCTTTCCAATTTCACAAATCATTTGCTCGTATCCCGTGTTGTATTGGCTCCACATGTAACAGCGTTGTTGGCTGTTATGCTCAAAAATGAATATAAATCCCGTTTGACCCAATGAAATGTCTGTCTCATTGGTTTCTCACATCCAGACCCCTGTGATGCTCTAGAACTCCAGCTCTTGATATGAGTGACACATCTGTAGGGACAGAAGCCGATTGGACGAGAAGTGTTAATCCCGATGATGCCAATCTTGTGTTTTAATATATCTTGTGTTTTATATTGTTTATGTTATGATTTTGTTTGATATCTTGTTATATGTTTCCTATGTTATTTGATATAACATAAATAACATGATATATCTTATGTTATATGGTATGTTATATGTTTGTTATATGTTTTTAATATGTTATGTTATGTGTTTGTTATGTCATATGTTATAACAAAAACCATACAACATAACATATGAACATATAACAAGATATAACATAAGATATACATAAACATGTAACATAAGATATAACAAACATATAACATAAGATATAACAACATATGTTATATGTTTGTTATATCTTATGTTATATGTTGTTATGTCTTATGTTATAAGATATAACAAACATATATGTTTATGTTATATGGTATGTTATATCTTATGTTATATGGTATGTTATATCATATGTTGTTATATCTTATGTTATATGTTTGTTATATCTTATGTTATATGTTTGTTATATCTTATGTTATATGTTTGTTATATCTTATGTTATATGGTATGTTATATCTTATGTTATATGTTTGTTATATCTTATGTTATATGGTATGTTATATGTTATGTTATATCTTATGTGATACGTTTGTTATATCTTATGTTATACGTTTGTTATATCTTATGTTATATGTTGTTATGTCTTATGTTATAAGATATAACAAACATATATGTTTATGTTATATGGTATGTTATATCTTATGTTATATGGTATGTTATATCATATGTTGTTATATCTTATGTTATATGTTTGTTATATCTTATGTTATATGTTTGTTATATCTTATGTTATATCTTATGTTATATGTTTGTTATATCTTATGTTATATGGTATGTTATATCTTATGTTATATGTTTGTTATATCTTATGTTATATGGTATGTTATATGTTATGTTATATCTTATGTGATACGTTTGTTATATCTTATGTTATACGTTTGTTATATCTTATGTTATATGTTTGTTATATGTTCGTTATATCTTATGTTATATCTTATGTTATATGTTTGTTATATGGTATGTTATATGGTATGTTATATCTTATGTTATATGGTATGTTATATGTTTGTTATATGTTTGTTATATCTTATGTTATATGGTATGTTATATGTTTGTTATATCTTGTTATATCTTATGTTATATCTTATGATATACGTTTGTTATATCTTATGTTATATGTTTGTTATATCTTATGTTATATCTTATGTTATATGTTTGTTATATCTTATGTTATATGGTATGTTATATCTTATGTTATATGTTTGTTATATCTTATGTTATATCTTATGTTATATGTTTGTTATATCTTATGTTATATGTTTGTTATATCTTATGTTATATGTTTGTTATATCTTATGTTATATGGTATGTTATATGTTATGTTATATCTTATGTTATATGTTTGTTATATCTTATGTTATATGGTATGTTATATCTTATGTTATATGTTTGTTATATCTTATGTTATATCTTATGTTATATCTTATGTTATATGTTTGTTATATCTTATGTTATATCTTATGTTATATGTTTGTTATATCTTATGTTATATGTTGTTATGTCTTATGTTATAAGATATAACAAACATATATGTTTATGTTATATGGTATGTTATATCTTATGTTATATGGTATGTTATATCATATGTTGTTATATCTTATGTTATATGTTTGTTATATCTTATGTTATATGTTTGTTATATCTTATGTTATATCTTATGTTATATATTTGTTATATCTTATGTTATATGGTATGTTATATCTTATGTTATATGTTTGTTATATCTTATGTTATATGGTATGTTATATGTTATGTTATATCTTATGTGATACGTTTGTTATATCTTATGTTATACGTTTGTTATATCTTATGTTATACGTTTGTTATATCTTATGTTATATGTTTGTTATATGTTCGTTATATCTTATGTTATATCTTATGTTATATGTTTGTTATATGGTATGTTATATGGTATGTTATATCTTATGTTATATGGTATGTTATATGTTTGTTATATCTTATGTTATATGTTTGTTATATCTTGTTATATCTTATGTTATATCTTATGATATACGTTTGTTATATCTTATGTTATATGTTTGTTATATCTTATGTTATATCTTATGTTATATGTTTGTTATATCTTATGTTATATGGTATGTTATATCTTATGTTATATGTTTGTTATATCTTATGTTATATCTTATGTTATATGTTTGTTATATCTTATGTTATATGTTTGTTATATCTTATGTTATATGTTTGTTATATCTTATGTTATATGGTATGTTATATGTTATGTTATATCTTATGTTATATGTTTGTTATATCTTATGTTATATGGTATGTTATATCTTATGTTATATGTTTGTTATATCTTATGTTATATCTTATGTTATATGTTTGTTATATCTTATGTTATATGTTTGTTATATCTTATGTTATATCTTATGTTATATGTTTGTTATATCTTATGTTATATGTTGTTATGTCTTATGTTATAAGATATAACAAACATATATGTTTATGTTATATGGTATGTTATATCTTATGTTATATGGTATGTTATATCATATGTTTGTTATATCTTATGTTATATGTTTGTTATATCTTATGTTATATGTTTGTTATATCTTATGTTATATCTTATGTTATATGTTTGTTATATCTTATGTTATATGGTATGTTATATGTTATGTTATATCTTATGTTATACGTTTGTTATATCTTATGTTATACGTTTGTTATATCTTATGTTATATGTTTGTTATATGTTCGTTATATCTTATGTTATATCTTATGTTATATGTTTGTTATATGGTATGTTATATGGTATGTTATATCTTATGTTATATGGTATGTTATATGTTTGTTATATCTTATGTTATATGTTTGTTATATCTTGTTATATCTTATGTTATATCTTATGATATACGTTTGTTATATCTTATGTTATATGTTTGTTATATCTTATGTTATATCTTATGTTATATGTTTGTTATATCTTATGTTATATGGTATGTTATATCTTATGTTATATGTTTGTTATATCTTATGTTATATCTTATGTTATATGTTTGTTATATCTTATGTTATATGTTTGTTATATCTTATGTTATATGTTTGTTATATCTTATGTTATATGGTATGTTATATGTTATGTTATATCTTATGTTATATGTTTGTTATATCTTATGTTATATGGTATGTTATATCTTATGTTATATGTTTGTTATATCTTATGTTATATGTTTGTTATATCTTATGTTATATGTTGTTATGTCTTATGTTATAAGATATAACAAACATATATGTTTATGTTATATGGTATGTTATATCTTATGTTATATGGTATGTTATATCATATGTTGTTATATCTTATGTTATATGTTTGTTATATCTTATGTTATATCTTATGTTATATGTTTGTTATATCTTATGTTATATGGTATGTTATATCTTACGTTATATGTTTGTTATATCTTATGTTATATCTTATGTTATATGTTTGTTATATGTTATGTTATATGGTATGTTATATGTTATGTTATATCTTATGTTATATCTTATGTTATATGTTATGTTATATCTTATGTTATATGTTATGTTATATCTTATGTTATATGTTTGTTATATCTTATGTTATATGGTATGTTATATCTTATGTTATATGGTATGTTATATGTTTGTTTTGAGGTAAATATCCACTGTGTGGTGCTAAAAGCATGTTAAATGTTCTACAGACAGGTGTGTAACTCGTTATGTGCCTTTTACACCAGACACAACCTTTGCTCCTCTCAGGTCCTCTGGATAGATGATCAATATTCATTTGGGTTTGTAAATCGATCTGTTAGTCGCTGGTGCCCCGATACATCGTTTAGTCACTTCTAGCTTAACTCGAAAGAGCATGATGGTAAAAACTAGCCTGGAAATTCAAGTCATGTCGTGTGTTCATAAACAGATAAAGTTGGAGATGTTGTTGCTGAAATGTAAGTGAAATAAAACGAATGTAGCTGGTTATTATCGGCTTCTAGATGACAGGTTCATCTTACACACTAATGCCTTGTGGGTAATTAACATCATCAATGACTGCTTATTACAGAAGGACTCCTGGAATGCTGTTTGATGTCATCTTTGAAGGATATTTAGCCGAGCAAATCATTTTAATGATGTTTAGATGGGGGCTCAGTTTCCCTTACGCTGGCTTACTGTATCTGTGATGGGAGAAATACACATACAGGTGTTATGAGGACAGCGCTGGTCTCCTGTCACAGACGTCTGAATTAAACACCACAGCAGGTGCATGAAGAGACAGATGGAGACTGACACAAGGAAAGATTTTCAAAGCTGTTATTAATTACTTCAGATTGAAGCACAACCGGTCTGTTGATGCTGTGAGACTTTAGTGTTTGTTTGGGCTTCAGGCCGTTAACATAAACTTCAGTTTAATGGAAGATCTTATATCACGACTGAAGGGTTTATTGCCACTTACTGAAGGTGATTGAGAAATAAAGACTTTTCCTATCACTTTCACATACTGAGTAACAGCGATTATTAAACGTTGTGTGTGGAAGGCCGTCCTGTTACAGACACGAGAGCGGTGTGCGGTTACTTGTGAGGTCCTGATAACCTTTGACCTTCTCGGTGCTTGCTATTTGTGATTGGTGTGTCTGGGGCTGTAATGAGACGAATGACGGCACGCACAAGCAAACGTCCGCATGTCTGGCGGTATGTAAATAGAGATCATAACATGCTAATCGCCTTCGGCGCGCACATAAATGAGCGGCGGATCATTTTAAATGATTGTATTTTTCACTCTCATAGAGGAACGAATATAATCATAATCAAAATTCTTAATAAATCGATTCACGTTATTTGAACATATTGTCAGACATGACATGATGGGTTTCCAGCCAAAAATCCTTTGTGATAAATGACAATTACAGCCAGTTAAATATATATTTGATCTTTACACTTTTTCAGTCGTCCTTCATGAAACTAAACCAACCCGCTCCGAGGAGAATCACAACATCACAAACTTTGATTTAAAATCGGACAAAAGACAAAGATACAAGACTTGTATGAATGAACTACAATCCCATGATGCATTGCGAATGATGTCATCAAATTTAAAACATAAAACTGTTGATTATAAGTATGGAACAATATATTTGAATTTGATTGCAAAATATTCATATATTTACAAATACATCATTAGTTTGAGACTGTAGGAAGAACGACTCGATTGTCATTCACACAGCTTCATGGGAGTGGGCGGAGCTGCAGAGCTCTTCTCTGATTGGTTGATCTTTCTTAAGGATTATGGGTAGTGTAGTTCTTCACCAGGAATTCATCTATTTAACACTGTAATTATTGAAATAACACTGACTGATGGAACCAGACTGTCAATCAGAATATATCTGATGTTTAATATACATTTGTTTTAGACCAATCAGATTTCAAAATGGGCGGGGCTACTTTGTGTAACGCATACGCAAATAGAATCCAAGCGACTGACACAATGTACCTGGTTAGTGTACCTGATAATAACTTCAGCTAGTAACTTTCTTCACCTCTAAAATGACATTTCTGTTCCTTAAACATATGCTGCCATTAAATGTCAGAATTATTTTTAGTATAAGTTGACGCTAAGGCCGTGCGGGCCGCTCAACCCATAACATCATAGTCCAATTTTCACAATTCACTCAAATCTTTATTTCCCACTGAACATTGTTTTGTTTGGACACGTTACAGATGTTTCGATTGGCATTTTAAAGTTACTGTAATTGTTGTTTTGTTTATTTGTTTTTATTGTAATTTCCGTAGTCTAATAAAAGTCCCTAGTTTCATCGGCAAAACTTAGGCTACGTCTACATTAATCTGGATACATTTGAAAACAGCGTTTTCCTTTCAAACGCTCTCCGTCCACACTAATGTTTTCAAGCGTTTTCCAAAAGTTGCTCGTCCGCACTGAAACGTATGGAAACGCTTAAATCGTGGTCACTGCGCATCGCGGAAAATCCCGCTGCATGTACGGTCTGAAACGCAACTGTCCGTCGCCGGACACCAATACCGAGTAAACTTCGTGTCGCCATTGAAGGAACGCAATGTGATGTTTGTGCAAAGTAACATTTATTTTTTAGCAACACTATCAAAGTGAATATCAAGTACAACAGCGCCGCTGTAACATGGGCCGCCATCTTGATTGTTTTGGTTGGATAGATCACATGACTGCATCACATGACACCAAATACGTCATCATTTTCACAGTCCACACTACAACACGAAAACGGCATTTTCAAATGTATCCACTTCGGAGTGGATTTTGGGAAAGCGGAGAAAAACGGCGTCTCAGTGTGGACGGACGGCCAAACCAGAGAGAAAAAGATGCGTTTTCAAACGGGAACGTTTTAGCGTGGACAAGGCCTTATTTGAAAGTCATGTTTGATGTTTAATGTTGCATGAACATGGGCTGTTTAGTACATTTAATCATGCATTTTAAACAAGTGTACCTTATGTGCAGGATTCTATATATTACTGCCGGAGCTGAGGGTGTTTTGGAGAGTCGTGACAGACTGGCAGGTGTCTCAAGATCAATTGAACCAGAAAGTTGTTCAAATTGGTTTCATGTAGCTGGATGTGGGGCTCCATTATGGTGAAAACAGCCGCAGGCGTCGAGCTGCCGGTGTTTTCCGCTGGTTAGAGATGAAGGTTTGTTGTTTAGCCGCTCGTGATGTGAGAGTGACAGTCAGATTTCCCAGATGATCCGATGGCTGTTTTATATCCCGATTTCCACACGTGCGAAACGGAGTTGGGCGAGTGGGGGCCGTTCACTCTGTCTGTCCGGCTGTGATTATACATCATAACATCATAACATCTTTACAGTACCAAAGCACGAGTCATATTTGAGCTCTGACACTTATTATTGAAATGAGACATGTAGCCGGCGTGAGCGTCGGGCCGGTAACGGATAGACGCCGGGACACGGTAACGGCTCGCTTCAGTGAAGGGAATTACATTTTTGGGAATTTAATGACACTTCTCAGCTAAACACACGGCTCCTTTCACCTCTATATTGAATTGCATTTATGAAAATGTAACGTGACTCCTGGGGCACAGAGGTGTTGTTTGTGACCGAAGGGGCGTTCATTCGTTTAGTCCGTTTCTCTGAAGAGACGACTGCTCACTATGAACATGAAATAATAGTTAAAGGGGATTCATACACACATGTACATTTTTGTCATCATTCTCCAGTGGAAATATTACAGTAGATGTTAGCCTCAGTCACCATTCACTTTCAATGCGTATTGTTCCATACAATGAAAGTGGATGGTGACTGAAGCAGTCTAACGCCTCCTTTTGTGTTCCACATTGAAAAGACAGTCATACAGGTTTGGAACAACATGAGTGTGAGTCAGTTGCTTGCATCTGGTATATTCCTCGAAAGGTTTCTTTCTTTACTAAACTCTCAGTTATATCGTTTTAAATCAAGACATTTATATGCTGGTAAATTAGTGTGACATGATGTTTGATTTACTGGTTTTTTTTGCTCTTGGTTTTGCCCCACAGCAAAGTGAATGACAGTGTTTGAATGTGAACAGACAGTTCATGACTTGAGCGTGATTTAATGAGGAGTCGAGGGATGAGAATTGACACCAGCGTTTGACTGACAGCACTGAGAAATTATAAACACACATTATAGAAACCGTTTCTCAATCACATTAAAGCTCCAGCATACAGTTATTTTGATAAAAGACTTTAATAATTCAAATGTATTTATTAAAAAGGCTGAATTGAATGATTCCAATATTAAAAACGTTCCAATATTAATTGCATATAGTTTATTTCATATATATGTATAAATAGACTTCAAGTGCCATATACTGTGTATGTACTGCACATATAGGCTGTAATATGTGAAAGTTGATATTTTATTTTAGAATTAGTCACATTTTAACTTTTGGAAAGCGTACAAATTCCACATTTATATATTTGCACTTTTATTACACATTTTGATAATTGTTTGTTTATATGCATCCTACTATTTACAAGTATTTACATTGAGTTACATGGCCAGGACTGGGAAGAGAAATCGGCCTGAGATTTTTACATGCCAACATGCATATCACGGCGCGCCACTTTGTGGTCCGTTCTGCATAACGCAGCGGCACATTTTAGCTTAGCGCAGCCCATTCGGCACGTTCGCAGCCGACCCACCTGTCCGCTCGGTTCTGTGGATGTCCAGTCCGCCCCTGATTGGCCCCAAAGTGCGTCGGCCCACCGGGAAAATGCCCGGTATGCCAGATTACCAGTCCAGCCATGGTTAACATTCATATGTAGAACTAGCGCTAAAACAGTACTGTCTCTTTAAGAACATTGGCTGTTCAGTGAGCGACTGGCAGAAGTGTTGCTTTACCACATCTGGGCAATGTGTGATTAGAATTAATGCTTATTTTTACTTCAACTAAATGTAAACAACAGAAATTATAATAAGACTCATTTAATCAACGAACATGGATTGCGTAGATCTCGTCTGTAAAGTGACATCACCGGCAAAGTTTCTACATGTACGGCACACATATCCAACTGATGAGGCAGTATGTTGCCAATTATTTTCATTTTCAATTTTTATTATCGATTTTATTGATTCATTGTTGCAGCATTAAATGGCATTTCATGATCCCTTGAATTTACTGTATCTGAGCAAAACATGTAAATGTACATGTCAAATATATTTTCTAGTGGTTGCTGAAGTTATGTGGGTGGTTTCT
This sequence comes from Xyrauchen texanus, assembly GCF_025860055.1. Classification (NCBI taxonomy): domain Eukaryota; kingdom Metazoa; phylum Chordata; class Actinopteri; order Cypriniformes; family Catostomidae; genus Xyrauchen; species Xyrauchen texanus. The sequence goes on along the minus strand of NC_068321.1, from coordinate 27,931,437 downwards.
ATGGGTTTGTTATGCAGTTGCTAAGGTGTTTTGAGTGGTTGCTAGGTGGTAACTAAGGTGTAAAAGAGTCTCTGTGATATTCTGCTCTCTAGATTTGACTTTAGTCCCTCCTTCAATGTACTGTAAGACTTTGGGGTTTTTGCACCTGCTTTACCGTCCTCCATCCATCAGTCCAGAAAGAGTCCATTTAATTAGAGCGAACACAACTGCACTCAAATTCAGTTTGAATTATATTGGTAATAATAAATGAAATCTTTAATTCATCAGAAGTTTAGTGGTGTTCAACTCAAACAGATTTCAGAGATGAGAAGACAGTAATAGAGCAGTGAGACTCAGAGATATGCTGTCAAACAAGCATTATTTATTCAATGTATTTAAAGTGGCACGTGTGTGTGTTTGTGTGTGTAGTGTGTAGGGTGTGTTTGTGTGTGTTTAGTGTATGTGTGTAGTGTGTGTGTTTGTGTGTGTAGTGTGTAGTGTGTGTTTGTGTGTGTTTAGTGTATGTGTGTAGTGTGTGTGTTTGTGTGTGTAGTGTGTAGTGTGTGTTTGTGTGTGTTTAGTGTATGTGTGTAGTGTGTGTGTTTGTGTGTGTAGTGTGTAGTGTGTGTTTGTGTGTGTTTAGTGTATGTGTGTAGTGTGTGTGTTTGTGTGTGTAGTGTGTAGTGTGTGTTTGTGTGTGTTTAGTGTATGTGTGTAGTGTTTGTGTGTGTAGTGTGTAGTGTGTGTTTGTGTGTGTTTAGTGTATGTGTGTAGTGTGTGTGTGTGTGTAGTGTGTGTGTGTTTGTGTGTAGTGTGTGTGTGTGTGTGTGTGTAGTGTGTGTGTGTGTTTAGTGTATGTGTGTGTGTAGTGTGTGTGTGTTGTGTGTGTAGTGTATGTGTGTGTAGTGTGTGTGGTGTGTAGTGTGTGTGTTTGTGTGTGTTTAGTGTATGTGTGTGTGTAGTGTGTGTGGTGTGTAGTGTGTGTGGTGTGTAGTGTGTGTAGTGTGTGTGTGTTTAGTGTATGTGTGTGTGTAGTGTGTGTGTTTGTGTGTAGTGTGTGTGTGTGTAGTGTGTGTGTGTGTAGTGTATGTGTGTGTAGTGTGTGTGGTGTGTAGTGTGTGTGTTTGTGTGTGTAGTGTGTGTGTGTGTTTGTGTGTGTAGTGTGTAGGGTGTGTTTGTGTGTGTTTAGTGTATGTGTGTAGTGTGTGTGTTTGTGTGTGTAGTGTGTGTTTGTGTGTGTTTAGTGTATGTGTGTAGTGTGTGTGTTTGTGTGTGTAGTGTGTAGTGTGTGTTTGTGTGTGTTTAGTGTATGTGTGTAGTGTGTGTGTTTGTGTGTGTAGTGTGTAGTGTGTGTTTGTGTGTGTTTAGTGTATGTGTGTAGTGTTTGTGTGTGTAGTGTGTAGTGTGTGTGTGTGTGTTTAGTGTATGTGTGTAGTGTGTGTGTGTGTGTAGTGTGTGTGTGTTTGTGTGTAGTGTGTGTGTGTGTGTGTGTGTAGTGTGTGTGTGTGTTGTGTGTGTAGTGTATGTGTGTTGTGTGTGTAGTGTATGTGTGTGTAGTGTGTGTGGTGTGTAGTGTGTGTGTTTGTGTGTGTTTAGTGTATGTGTGTGTGTAGTGTGTGTGGTGTGTAGTGTGTGTGGTGTGTAGTGTGTGTAGTGTGTGTGTGTTTAGTGTATGTGTGTGTGTAGTGTGTGTGTTTGTGTGTAGTGTGTGTGTGTGTAGTGTGTGTGTGTGTAGTGTATGTGTGTGTAGTGTGTGTGGTGTGTAGTGTGTGTGTTTGTGTGTGTAGTGTGTGTGTGTGGTGTGTAGTGTGTGTGTTTGTGTGTGTAGTGTATGTGTGTGTGTGTAGTGTCTGTGTGTGTAGTGTATGTGTGTGTGTACTGTGTGTGTGTTTGTGTTTGTGTGTGTAGTGTGTGTGTGTGTGTTTGTGTGTGTGTAGTGTGTGTGTTTGCGTGTGTGTAGTGTGTGTGTGTGTATGGTGTGTGTGTATGTGTGTGTGCTTAGCTCACATGGGGATGTAAAGCGTCTAGTGTAGCAGTGTCATGGTTAAAGGGAATGCTTCCCGCTTGCTTGCTAACCTCTCGCTCACAGCCTGCTGCCACTGGCTAGCTCTTGTGGTGAACAGGGAAGCAGCCTTGTGTGTAAGACTCCCCCTACCAGTACACAGCCTCTCCTTCACCAAGATTCCTTCCAAGACTCCCCAAGGCCACACAAGGTAACTGGGTGCTTCACAGCCCCAGGCTAACTTTGGTGGAGGATCTCGGAGCTGCAGTGGTCCCCAGAGGTTGTTCATAGCTAGCCCTACTGCCTTGTGGGTAAGTCTGTTGAGACAAAGGCTAGGGAAGCACACCTTGAGAGACAAGTAATGTGTTTTGGCAGCACATGTTAGGTGGTCCTTTGACAGACAGGAGCTCTGCTGCCATGTTCGGGCACTGGGCATCCTGGGTTTCCCCCTTGCCAACAGGATATACCTCATCATGGCAAAGATAGTGCTACCCCGTGGCACTCTAAAATACCTCTTTGCATAGGTTTCCACCTCTTACCATGGTGTACAATATCTGACCTTGCAGCCGGTTGATGTCTGGTTGCGATGGGGTGCCTGGCAATGGGAGCAGGTAAGAATGGCCTGGGAGCTCCTAGTTAGAACCCTGCACGTCAGCGGCATGGGGTATATGGTCAGCTGGCAGCTGGGGTTGAGTGGCAGCTGCTTTCGGCAGACCTCCATGCGACTGACTGAGCAGCCCTATTTAAGGACCGCACTGCTCAACCCCAAAAAAAGATTAATGTCATTCACCCTACAATATCACTGTAGTAAGAATGGTAAGACTCATTTAAAACATCTGCTAAATGTTCTTCTAACATTTGACAGGGAACATTTTAGCAACATATTCCAGGTGAGGTTAAAAAATTAATTAAAGTGAGTTGTTAATGAGAACAGATTGATTCAGTCTTATTCATGATTGGATCACTCAGACTGGTTTTGTGAATCAAAACAAGCGATTCATTGAGACTCAAAGAATCAGAATCACTAGATCTGCTTAGATCATCGTTTATGGTGATTAGTTTCATTGGAGACACTGACAGTGTGTTGAGGTCTGACATTGACCTCTAATGTTTGACCTCTAGAGATGACTCTGTTGCCCTTCACCATCTGTGGTGTGTTAGCACGTGAAACATCATTAGCATCGGTTAGAATGTAGCGGGATGCTAGCGGTGTGACGGACAGATGCCCTTAGTGCAGGAATAATTATCATTCACATCCTCAATTGGGATTAATAACTCCATCTGGCTTTCGTTTAAACAATAAGGCAGAAACCTCCATCCTCGACTCCACCTCTTTCAGATGGTGAGAGCCTGAGAGCCGCGCTGCAAAGCTAATACTTAAAATCGGCTCATTTTTCTGAGCGCCTGTCATAATCTACGAGCACGCTCATTTATCTGCCACGCTCCTTTGTTTCCCCATCACTCTGCTCCATGAACCTGTTCATGCAGATAAAACAGAGGCTTCCAGAAAGCACATATAAAACAGCAGCGTGAACTACATATACCAGAACACTTCATAACCAGCTCCAGGGGCTGTTCTATGCCTTTTAAATGCTGAACATATGGATGTCCGAGTGTTGTGTCTTGAGTTTGTGTTGATTTCAGGGTTCCTCTCATTTCAAACGTGTTCCCCTGGAGAAGTGTCCTACTTTACCAAACAGGTGATTAATGCCAGACAGCTTCACACAAAGGTCAGCGAGTGCTTTGAGATCTACAACAGCGCTTTCAGTTTATTTAATGTCTAGGAGTGGATGGAAATAATGCTGATAATGACTTAAAATCTGCTAGTAGTAGTAGTAGAACATCTCATATTTTCAGATGAAGCAATTAATAATAATAATTTATAATAAACAACTTAGTCTAACAGAATGAACGTTAATATAATATTTTTTTTGCAAGCTTCTATTTTGTTGTTTCGCCTGCCTCTCGTTTGCGTTCAGGGCACTGTCTGTGAGGATTAGGAGTTTTGTCTGCCTCTCGTTTGCGTTCAGGGCGCCGTCGGACAGGATTAGGAGTTTTGTCTGCCTCTCGTTTGCGTTTAGGGCGCCGTCGGTCAGGTTTAGGTGTTTCGTCTGCCTCTCGTTTGCGTTCAGGGCGCCGTCGGTCAGGTTTAGGTGTTTCGTCTGCCTCTCGTTTGCGTTCAGGGCGCCGTCGGTCAGGTTTAGGTGTTTCGTCTGCCTCTCGTTTGCGTTCAGGGCGCCGTCGGTCAGGTTTAGGTGTTTCGTCTGCCTCTCGTTTGCGTTTAGGGCGCCGTCGGTCAAGTTTAGGTGTTTCGTCTGCCTCTCGTTTGTGTTCAGGGCGCCGTCGGTCAGGTTTATGTGTTTCATCTGCCTCTCCTTTGCGTTCAGGGCGCCGTCGGTCAGGTTTATGTGTTTCGTCTGCCTCTCCTTTGCGTTCAGGGCACTGTCTGTGAGGTTTAGGTGTTTCGTCTGCCTCTCCTTTGCGTTCAGGGCACTGTCTGTGAGGTTTAGGTGTTTCGTCTGCCTCTCGTTTGCGTTAAGGGGACCGTCGGTCAGGTTTAGGTGTTTCGTCTGCCTCTCGTTTGCGTTCAGGGCGCCGTCGGTCAGGTTTAGGTGTTTCATCTGCCTCTCGTTTGCGTTTAGGGCGCCGTCGGTCAGGTTTAGGTGTTTCGTCTGCCTCTCGTTTGCGTTTAGGGCGCCGTCGGTCAAGTTTAGGGGTTTCGTCTGCCTCTCGTTTGCGTTAAGGGGACCGTCGGTCAGGTTTAGTTGTTTCGTCTGCCTCTCGTTTGCGTTCAGGGCGCCGTCGGTCAGGTTTATGTGTTTCGTCTGCCTCTCCTTTGCGTTCAGGGCACTGTCAGTGAGGTTTAGGTGTTTTGTTTGCGTCTCGTTTGCGTTCAGGGCGTCATCGGTCAGTTTTAGTCGTTTTGTCTGTCTCTTGTTTGCGTTCAGGGCACCGTTGGTGAGGTTTAGGTGTTTCGTCTGCCTCTCGTTTGCGTTCAGGGCACCGTCGGTCAGGTTTAGGTGTTTCGTCTGCCTCTCGTTTGCATTCAGGGCGCCGTCGGTCAGGTTTATGTGTTTCGTCTGCCTCTCCTTTGCGTTCAGGGCACCGTCAGTGAGGTTTAGGTGTTTCGTTTGCATCTCGTTTGCGTTCAGGGCACCGTCGGTCAGGTTTAGGCGATTTGTCTGCCTCTCGTTTGCGTTTAGAGGCGTCGGTCAGGTTTAAGCGATTTGTCTGCCTCGCTTTGCGTTTAGGGCAGCGTCCGGTCAGGTTTAGGCGTTTCGCCTGCCTCTCGTTTGCGTTTAGGGCAGCGTCGGTCAGGTTTAGGCGTTTCGTCTGCCTCTCGTTTGCGTTCAGGACACCGTCGGTCAGGTTTAGGTGTTTTGTTTACCTGTCATATGTGTTTAGGACACTATTGGCTAGTTTTAGGTTAGGGAGGTACGTTATAATCATTAAAATCTCCATCTAATATTCATCGTAATCGTAAAGCCTTGTCTGATTACGACACCATTGATTCACTCACCTTTGGTGCCCTCTGCTGGACTTTTCACTTGGAAGACCAAGGCTCAACACGCATAAGGTGACACGTGAAATTATAGTGTCATGAAATGACTAAATTTCTTTTATTTATGCATGAGTAAACACCTATATATTGCATTATTTTACTGTACATTTGCTTTGTGCTTATATTAACATAAAACAGTTATTATTGCTGGTTTCCTTTGTCTTATTCTTGCAGTTATTATACTGGAAATGTACTATTATACATTAGTTTATTAATCTCGAAGGGAAATATTGTGACCGTCTCCAATACTTGTTTATGTTTCCAACGAGGTTTACTGTATTATTTCATCAGCGTTATTCTCATTACTGATCTAAACGAGTCCGTTCCTCTTCTGTGGGGAATAAAGCTGCTTAATTCACATTCTCTCAGCGAATAGACACTTAAACAGTTCCAACAGTGAACATAATGAGAGTATAAATTTTATATGACGTCAAACTGCGTTTCATCTGCATTGAAACATTCTCCAGTCTCATCACGGCATGTTCGTGTGTAATTTATGGCGCTAAAGGAACGTTTGTAATTGCTTTATTATTTAGAAAGCTGTGGGAAGGAATTTCTCTCACTAAACGCTGTTAAATATATGATTTTCAAAAAAGGGGGATTCTCAAATATACAAGAGTAGTACATTTATTTAAATATGTGTCTATATAATATAAATAGTGATATTGCACATCTACAGATTGTTAGTTTGTTTATTAACTCACGGACGTCACAATCAAATGTGTTTTTCTCAATGACTCTTTAAAGTGTTTCACAGGCCACTCCTGGATGATATAATGCCAGTCATTAATAGCCAATCAGACTCCTGCGTGATTCAATCTGCTCAGTTCAGTCTGTAAGAGTTTAATTACAGTTACTGATGAACAGATGCAGAAGAGTGAACTGTCCCCTGACGTTTATTACCGCTATTGTCGTGCTCCGTTATTAAGAATCATATCTCATAATCTGTATTTGTGCGACGTTCTGGGTTGTTTTTAAAGGAGTAGTTCAATTCTGCCATCATTTACACACCCTCATGTTGTTCCAAACCTGTATAACTTTCTTCTGTGAAACACAAAAGATGTTTGGAAGAATGTTCATGCTGTGCTTTTTCAAATCTGATGATCCCTCATATTATAAAGGCGTCTTTTTTGCTAAAATAAATAATCGGTGGGGCATGTGGTGACTGACTCCAGTCAGGTCTCCTTAGTAACCAAATTGGCCCGGTTGCTAGGGAGGGTAGAGTCACATGGGATAACCTCCTCGTGGTCACTATAATGTGGTTCTCAGCCTCGGTGGGAGTGTGGTGAGTGACTCCAGTCAGGTCTCCTTAGCAACCAAATTGGCCCGGTTGCTAGGGTGGGAAGAGTCACATGGGGTAACCTCCTCGTGGTCACTATAATGTGGTTCTCGCTCTCGGTGGGGCATGTGGTGAGTGACTCCAGTCAGGTCTCCTTAGCAACCAAATTGGCCCGGTTGCTAGGGTGGGAAGAGTCACATGGGGTAACCTCCTCGTGGTCGCTATAATGGGGTTCTCACTCTCGGTGGGGCGTGTGGTAAGTGACTCCATTCAGGTCTCCTTAGCAACCAAATTGGCCCGGTTGCTAGGGTGGGTAGAGTCACATGGGGTAACCTCCTCGTGGTCACTATAATGTGGTTCTCGCCCTCGGTGGGGCGTGTGGTGAGTGACTCCAGTCAGGTCTCCTTAGCAACCAAATTGGCCCGGTTGCTAGGGTGGGAAGAGTCACATGGTGTAACCTCCTCGTGGTCACTATAATGTGGTTCTCACTCTCGGTGGGGCATGTGGTGAGTGACTCCATTCAGGTCTCCTTAGCAACCAAATTGGCCTGGTTGCTAGGGTGGGTAGAGTCACATGGGGTAACCTCCTCGTGGTCACTATAATGTGGTTCTCACTCGGTGGGCGTGGTGAGTGACTCAGTCAGGTCTCTTAGCAACAAATTGGCCTGGTTGCTAGGGTGGGTAGAGTCACATGGGTAACCTCCTTGTGGTTGCTATAATGGTTCTCTCTCGGTGGAGCTGTGGTGAGTTGTGCGTGGATGCCGCAGAGAATAGCGTGAAGCCTCCACACGCACTACGTCTCCACGGTAATGCGCGCAACTGAGATTTGTCCTCCACCACCCGAATTGAGGCGAGTCACTACGCCACCACGAGGACTTAAGGCGGGTGCGCACTGTACGATTTTGTAACATGTTCCACCTGTCATTGCACTAAAGCCAAAACAAATAAATGAATATTTCCTCACAATAACTCCCTAGAGGAATATTTGTTTTGTCAGATATTTCCCACAGACTGTTGAAGTGAGTTTCTCTGTGTACAGGTGAACGGGAGGGATCTGTCGCGGGCGAGTCATGAAGAAGCTGTCCAAGCGTTCCGGAGCGCTAAAGACCCGATCGTGGTGCAGGTGCTCAGACAGTCATCTCTCGTCCGGGGTCAAGGGTCATCAGGAGGCGTACAGGTGGTGGGCGTGTGCACACAGACGGAAATCACGTTTGAGCACATCATGGCATTGGCCAAACTCCACCCTACAACGCCACCCGTGCCCGATATCTGCCCGTTCCTCCTATCAGACAGGTAAGAGCAGTTTTAACTGCTAACTGAAGTTCATTTACACTTAAAAGCATCAGGAAGGTTTCTCGAAGACTTAGTAAAGCGATTGTTTACTCGATTATACTCAGCTAAATCTTTTCATTTGGGCAATTCTCTGAAAAATAAACCAAACATTTGTGGGGCTGCAGAGCTGTTTTGACGTGGTTCTCTGATTGGTTGATCTCTCTTGAGGATTATGGGTAGTGTAGTTCTTCACAAGGAATTTGCTATTAAACATGATTTTTATGGACTGATGTCTTCAACAGAAGCTTATACCATCGATTAACAACCACAGAGCTCACTGAAGCACTTACTTTAAGGCTTATAAATTATCGTTTATAATCAATTGGTGCAAATAAATATGATATTTAATCCCTGAACCGGACTGTTGTGCGCTATTTGCCCTAGAGTGGATCAGACTTATAGATGTATAGACATTTTATAGACATCACAAACTTGTATCAACATGTGTGATTGTGTGTTTCTCCAAATGTGACTTGTGTTGTTTGTGTTGGGAATAGTGCAGATTAGACTTATGTTAACAGTTGTCCTGTTCCTCTTGAGCTGAATCCAAACGTCACCATCAAACTCATAAAATCAGATGTCCCGTTGGTTCCTCGTGTGGCATCAGCTGCTGCAGTCAGTGAAGAACTCCTTTAATAGACTGAGCAGATCATAAAAACCTGCTTGATTTTACTCTGTTCACAAACGGAAGCACGGCACATTTGCACATCTGAATTATAGAGTGATGGACATTAACACGGCACTCTCAGCATGGTCATGCATATTAATGAACAGTGATTAGCTTTATTATACGATGCACAGAGACCATTCATTTCTAGTGAATCTCACAAAAGCAATTTTTAGAGTCATATTTCACCCCAAAATCAAAAGAATTAAGTCATTATATTTTGTATTAAGACAGTTAATGCCTGCTTTTAAGAGCATTAGGGTTAGGTTAGAGATAGGTTAGGATTAGGTTAGAGATAGATTAGGGTTAGGATTAGAGATAGGTTAGGATTAGGGTTAGAGATAGGTTAGGATTAGAGATAGATTAGGATTAGGTTAGAGATAGATTAGGGTTAGGTTAGAGATAGGTTAGGGTTAGGTTAGAGATAGATTAGGATTAGGGTTAGAGATAGGTTAGGATTAGAGATAGGTTAGGGTTAGGTTAGAGATAGAGTAGGGTTAGAGATAGATTAGGGTTAGGATTAGAGATAGGTTAGGGTTAGGATTAGAGATAGGTTAGGGTTAGGTTAGAGATAGGTTAGGGTTAGGATTAGAGATAGGTTAGGGTTAGGTTAGAGATAGATTAGGGTTAGGATTAGCGATAGGTTAGGGTTAGGTTAGAGATAGGTTAGGATTAGGGTTAGAGATAGGTTAGGATTAGGGTTAGAGATAGGTTAGGATTAGAGATAGATTAGGGTTAGGATTAGAGATAGGTTAGGGTTAGGATTAGAGATAGGTTAGGGTTAGGTTAGAGATAGATTAGGATTAGGGTTAGAGATAGGTTAGGATTAGAGATAGGTTAGGGTTAGGTTAGAGATAGATTAGGATTAGGTTAGAGATAGATTAGGATTAGGGTTAGAGATAGGTTAGGATTAGCGATAGATTAGGGTTAGGATTAGAGATAGGTTAGGATTAGGGTTAGAGATAGGTTAGGATTAGAGATAGATTAGGGTTAGGATTAGAGATAGGTTAGGGTTAGGATTAGAGATAGGTTAGGGTTAGGTTAGAGATAGATTAGGATTAGGGTTAGAGATAGGTTAGGATTAGAGATAGGTTAGGGTTAGGTTAGAGATAGATTAGGATTAGGTTAGAGATAGATTAGGATTAGGGTTAGAGATAGGTTAGGATTAGAGATAGGTTAGGGTTAGGTTAGAGATAGATTAGGATTAGGGTTAGAGATAGGTTAGGATTAGGGTTAGAGATAGGTTAGGATTAGGTTAGAGATAGGTTAGGGTTAGGTTAGAGATAGGTTAGGATTAGAGATAGGTTAGGATTAGAGATAGGTTAGGATTAGGTTAGAGATAGGTTAGGGTTAGGTTAGAGATAGGTTAGGATTAGGGTTAGAGATAGGTTAGGATTAGAGATAGGTTAGGGTTAGGTTAGAGATAGGTTAGGATTAGGGTTAGAGATAGGTTAGGATTAGAGATAGATTAGGATTAGGTTAGAGATAGATTAGGATTAGGGTTAGAGATAGGTTAGGATTAGAGATAGGTTAGGGTTAGGTTAGAGATAGGTTAGGATTAGGGTTAGAGATAGGTTAGGATTAGGGTTAGAGATAGGTTAGGATTAGAGATAGATTAGGATTAGGTTAGAGATAGATTAGGATTAGGGTTAGAGATAGGTTAGGATTAGAGATAGGTTAGGGTTAGGTTAGAGATAGATTAGGATTAGGGTTAGAGATAGGTTAGGATTAGAGATAGGTTAGGGTTAGGTGAGAGATAGATTAGGGTTAGGTTAGAGATAGATTAGGATTAGGGTTAGAGATAGGTTAGGATTAGAGATAGGTTAGGGTTAGGTTAGAGATAGATTAGGATTAGGGTTAGAGATAGGTTAGGATTAGAGATAGGTTAGGGTTAGGTTAGAGATAGATTAGGATTAGGGTTAGAGATAGGTTAGGATTAGAGATAGGTTAGGGTTAGGTTAGAGATAGATTAGGATTAGGGTTAGAGATAGGTTAGGATTAGAGATAGGTTAGGGTTAGGTTAGAGATAGATTAGGATTAGGGTTAGAGATAGGTTAGGGTTAGGTTAAAACAATTATTTTTTTGCATCCTGCATGTTTTAAGGCGGAGCTTAGTTTTGGTTCCAATTCAGAATCCAAGATGACTTGCAATACCCAGACGGCCGGTGTGGCCAGTCTACCCTGGATGATGCGTTGACCAATCAGAATCGAGTATTCTAGGATGATGAAAAACGCTTGTTATTTCAGTGTGTGAGAAAGCGTTGAGATATGACTGAGATCTTGTGTGGTTTTCTCTAGTTGTCACTCTCTGCCCACTCTGGATCAGGAGTACATGGAGGGCAGCGGGTATTTGTCCACACTGGCAGCAGACGCGGAGAGGACCGAAGACTTTGAGTATGAGGTAAGACTGAAACCTCCTTTGATAATTAACACCTGACACACCCACTATAATAGACCCATCCAATCAGACGAGCGCACCTGTATCTAATAGAGTCTCCTGCTGTCTGTGTCTGACCCTAATGACCTGCCCTGCAAAACTGTGTGATCAATGAGCTTGATGACAATATTTCTGTTGATCTTCTGATGTTGAACAGAATGTTTCAGCTAAACATTTGAATTCTGTCATTATTTACTCACCCTAATGTCACTCCAAACCTGTTTGGCAACCTGTATTGACTCTGTCAAGCGGCATAAAGTACAAGAAAAAATCAGCTGTGACCTTGTAAAAATTGTAATTTTTGATATCAATATTTAAATTGTTACTATGTGTAAAAGTAATAGTTTTACAAATTAATACCATTAATATCTTAAATGCTAGCGCACAGAGGACACAAGTGAAGACTAGGTTTATATATATATAATATACAGTAGACGTGAAGGGTTTTAAGTGTGGAATTGTATGTCTCTGTTTTGGGAATTGTTATTGTATATGTTATATGTATGTTGAAGTTGCGTGTTATTCATCCTGCAGCTGCCGAGTCCAAGAAAAGTACCTGTAAATGTATTTCAACATGTTAGATTTGGTATTTGAGACATCTTGAAATGGAGTTTAAATATCATTACATTTAAGATATCTTTTATTATTATTATTATTATTCAAAGACTTTCTTTACCCTTTTAGCTCAGATGGGCCCACGAGAAAAAATATAATGGTCAAAATATTAATAACTACGGTCTTGATCAACACAAAATAGGACTCGTTTGAAAGTTTAGAAGCTCTAGTTGATAATGCATGTAGATATTATGACCAAAACTGAACAAGTGCTTTAAAATCTGCAGATGAATCAGAAGTGTCCGTTCGGATCATTTATTAATATTTTTGCACTTTACAAATTAATGTAATCAATAAAAACATCAAACTGATCAAATATTCATGTGTCATATGTTGTTGGAAAGTTCTTAAAGAGTAAAATACAACCAGACTATTTGTTTTACTCACAGATACAAATACAGCGAGTAACAGCTAAATATATGTCTTGGACAATTATGTTGATGTTGCTTATATGGCAGCGTTTTCCTTATAATGTGACTAAACATAAGCAGAGCATTAAATCTCACATATGATTATTTAGAGTCTGTGATTATCTTTCAATCGAGTCCACACACAAGATAATCAGATGTATAGATCATTAGATAATCCACATGAAGCACAATGTTACATATGACCACCAGGAGATGGCGCCAAATACACGACACAGACTCAATGATGACTCAAATGACACAGAATGAAACTCATTCTGTGAAATCTCATGAGTAAAATCATGTCTGCATGCTATGCAAACCTTTAGTCATTGTTGTGTTTGCATGTGTAATTAGTTCTTATGTACAATTATTATCTTTTATTTGTTTGGAGATGTTTTTGGACACTATGATACATTATATTTGTAATGTTGGAACTTTTGATTGATTTGTTGTATCAAAATTAAATGTTTCTCAGATACAGTCGACATGATAAAGAACAAACAGAATCAGTTTTTGGAGCCGCATTATTTACATCCAGAGATATTTAATGTCAAATAAGTAAATTTTTGACTGAATTTGTTTTGTGATTTTTCAGCAGTTTCTTCGGCTGATAGTCTGATAATGTATCATCATCTATATCATTTATTTTTATTATTTAAGTTTTCTTTGCAATGATACCAAACACTCGACCCTCCTTGTTTTATTAGTTATAAGTCTTTAATTGTGGGAATGCCACTGAACAGTAAATCTTTAATTTCACCATCAGATCTTAAAGGGTTAAATACAATAATGTTACAGATATGAGAAACTGATCATTGCTTCTGATTATTTAAATTACAAATATAGATTGTCACATGACGTCATCAGTATTGTGAGGTTATTCTGTTGTGAATGATAAACACATGAATGCACATATGTGTCGTTTGAAGACAGAGGGATTGTGGGAAGGATTTAAGCAGATCACATGACACTATTTGTTTCTTGTGAATGTATTTGCTGGTTTAGTCACGCTGCGTGTGCACTGCGGCGGTCGCTGTAATGTAATCAGACGGCGTTCTGCACGACTCGTTCTCCAGTGTTGATTTCATTACAGACTGTGTGAACTTCAGTTAATGCTCGAGGATGTAAACACAACTCAATACTGTCGGAGAGAGACACTTATTTCAGATCAAATGGCTTTCTTGCTACAATTCACTCATTAAATGCTGTTAAACTCTGTGAAAGGTTTTTGTTTTATCATTAGAGTCACTTCCTGTTCCTGTCCTCACATGTCTTCAGAATGGCTTTAGTTTCACTATCTGTGCGACTGGTCATGTTACAGCTGCTCAGTCCAGGACATGTAGTCGGATCCTGTTCAACATGACATTAAATGGGAAATAATAGTTCATGTTTTTGGAATAGGCTGTATGTGTGAAAGACACTATTGATTGTGTGTGTGTATATGTGTGTGTGTGTGTGTGTGTGTATATATATGTGTGCGTATGTGTGTGTGTGTCTTTGTATGTGTGTGTGTACTTGTGTGTGTGTACGTATGTGTGTGTGTGTGTGTGTATATATATATATGTGTGTGTGTATAGGTGTCTGTGTGTACGTGTATATGTGTGTGTACGTGTATATGTGTATGTGTGTGTATATGTATGTGTGTGTATATAGGTAGGTGTGTGTGTGTGTGTATACGTGTATATGTATGTGTGTGTATGTGTGTGTGTGTGTGTGTACGTGTATATGTATGTGTGTATGTATAGGTGTCTGTGTGTACTTGTATATGTATGTGTGTGTGTATGTGTGTACGTGTATATATGTATGTGTGTGTGTGTATATAGGTAGGTGTGTGTGTGTGTGTGTGTATACGTGTATATGTATGTGTGTGTGTATATGTGTGTGTGTATACGTGTATATGTATGCGTGTATGTATAGGTGTCTGTGTGTACGTGTATATGTATGTGTGCGTGTATGTATAGGTGTCTGTGTGTACGTGTATATGTATGTATGCGTGTATGTATAGGTGTCTGTGTGTACGTGTATATGTATGTATGCGTGTATGTATAGGTGTCTGTGTGTACGTGTATATGTATGTATGCGTGTATGTATAGGTGTCTGTGTGTACGTGTATATGTATGCGTGTATGTATAGGTGTCTGTGTATGCGTGTATATGTATGTATGCGTGTATGTATAGGTGTCTGTGTGTACGTGTATATGTATGTATGCGTGTATGTATAGGTGTCTGTGTGTACGTGTATATGTATGCGTGTATGTATAGGTGTCTGTGTGTACGTGTATATGTATGTATGCGTGTATGTATAGGTGTCTGTGTGTACGTGTATATGTATGTATGCGTGTATGTATAGGTGTCTGTGTATGCGTGTATATGTATGTATGCGTGTATGTATAGAGTGTCTGTGTATACGTGTATATGTATGTATGCGTGTATGTATAGGTGTCTGTGTATACGTGTATATGTATGTATGCGTGTATGTATAGGTGTCTGTGTATACGTGTATATGTATGTATGCGTGTATGTATAGGTGTCTGTGTATACGTGTATATGTATGCGTGTATGTATAGGTGTCTGTGTATGCGTGTATATGTATGTATGCGTGTATGTATAGGTGTCTGTGTATGCGTGTATATGTATGTATGCGTGTATGTATAGAGTGTCTGTGTATACGTGTATATGTATGTATGCGTGTATGTATAGGTGTCTGTGTATACGTGTATATGTATGTGTGTGTATGTATAGGTGTCTGTGTATGCGTGTATATGTATGTATGCGTGTATGTATAGGTGTCTGTGTATACGTGTATATGTATGTGTGTGTATGTATAGGTGTCTGTGTGTACGTGTATATGTATGTATGCGTGTATGTATAGGTGTCTGTGTATACGTGTATATGTATGTGTATGTGTGTGTGTATACGTATATGTATGTGTGCAGTATGTATAGGTGTCTGTGTATACGTGTATATGTATGTATGCGTGTATGTATAGGTGTCTGTGTATACGTGCATATGTATGTATGCGTGTATGTATAGGTGTCTGTGTATGCGATGTATATGTATGTATGCGTGTATGTATAGGTGTCTGTGTATACGTGTATATGTATGTATGCGTGTATGTATAGGTGTCTGTGTATACGTGTATATGTATGTATGCGTGTATGTATAGGTGTCTGTGTGTACGTGTATATGTATGTATGCGTGTATGTATAGGTGTCTGTGTATGCATGTATATGTATGTGTGTATGTATAGGTGTCTGTATGCGTGTATATGTATGTATGCGTGTATGTATAGGTGTCTGTGTATGCGTGTATATGTATGTATGCGTGTATGTATAGGTGTCTGTGTATACGTGTATATGTATGTATGCGTGTATGTATAGGTGTCTGTGTATACGTGTATATGTATGTATGCGTGTATGTATAGGTGTCTGTGTGTACGTGTATATGTATGTGTGTGTATAGGTGTCTGTGTATACGTATATGTATGTATGCGTGTATAGGTGTCTGTGTACGTGTATATGTATGTATGTATGTATAGGTGTCTGTGTGTACGTATATGTATGTATGCTGTATATAGGTGTCTGTGTATGCAGTATATGTATGTGTGTGTGTATAGGTGTCTGTGTATACGTGTATATGTATGTATGCGTGTATGTATAGGTGTCTGTGTACGCGTATATGTATGTATGCGTGTATGTATAGGTGTCTGTGTATGCGTGTATATGTATGTATGCGTGTATGTATAGGTGTCTGTGTATACGTGTATATGTATGTATGCGTGTATGTATAGGTGTCTGTGTATGCGTGTATATGTATGTATGCGTGTATGTATAGGTGTCTGTGTATGCGTGTATATGTATGTATGCGTGTATGTATAGGTGTCTGTGTGTACGTGTATATGTATGTATGCGTGTATGTATAGGTGTCTGTGTATACGTGTATATGTATGTATGCGTGTATGTATAGGTGTCTGTGTATGCGTGTATATGTATGTATGCGTGTATGTATAGGTGTCTGTGTATACGTATATGTATGTATGCATGTATGTATAGGTGTCTGTGTGCATGTATATGTATGTATGCTGTATGTATAGGTGTCTGTATATGCATGTATATGTATGTGTGTATGTATAGGTGTCTGTGTATACGTGTATATGTATGTATGCGTGTATGTATAGGTGTCTGTGTATGCGTGTATATGTATGTATGCGTGTATGTATAGGTGTCTGTGTATGCGTGTATATGTATGTATGCGTGTATGTATAGGTGTCTGTGTGTACGTG
>NC_068321.1:27864875-27909875 GCF_025860055.1 Xyrauchen texanus | reverse complement strand
TCAAAGTGCTGATAAATATTTCATTTGATATATTTTAAAAGTTTATTTTGGCTTGTTTCTGTTTTCATGGGATTTGATTTATTTTTTCTTTATTTGCAACATTATTCAGTCCATTAATATTTAGATACATAACACGACCTTTGACCTTTTTCTGTTAAGATTTTACATTCTAAATGAATGTAAAAGTGAAAGTATATTGTAGGTGCTGCAACTGTCTTCATTTCATCTTTTCATCTTATTTTAAGCGGTCCTGAAGTGTATAATAATAATAATAATAATAATAATAATAATAAGCAAACTTCTGCTTACCTCTGAGCTCGGACGGGGCCACCAGAAAAAGAGAAAAATCCTCAAAATATTAATAATGTCAGTCTTGAGCAACACAAAATCGGTGTCGTATGAAAGTTTAGAAGCTCTACTTGATAATTATGTAGATTGGGATTGAGGTCAGGACTTTGTGATGCCACTCCAACACCTTGACTTTGTTGTCCTTAAGACATTTTGCACAACTCTGGAGGTGTGCTTGGGGTCATTGTCCATTTGTGACGAGCTTTAACTTCCTGTCTGATGTCTTGAGATGTTGCTTCAATATATCCACATAATGTTCCTTCCTCATGATGTCATCATCTATTTAGTGAAGTGCACCCGTCCCTCCTGCAGCACCCCCACAACATGATGCTGCACCCCCATGCTTCACTGTTGGGATGCTGTTCTTCACCCTTTTCCCTCCAAACATACCGATGGTCATTATGGCCAAACAGTTCAATATGTGTGTCATCAGACCAGAGGACATTTCTCCTAAAGTCAGATCTTTGTCCCCATGTGCACTTGCAAACTGTATTCTGGCTTGTTTATGGTGGTTTTGGAGCAGCGGCTTCTTCCTTGCTGAGTCTTTCAGGTGATGTCCATATAGGACTGGTTTTGCTGTGGATCTAGATACTCGTCCACCTGTTTCCTCCAGCATCTTCACAAGCTCCTTTGCTGTTGTTCTGGGATTGATTTGCACTTTTCACACAAACTACGTTCATCTCTAGGAGACAGAATGCGTCTCCTTCCTGAGCGGTGTGATGACTGTGTGGTCACATGGTGTTTATACTTGTGTACTATTGTTTGTACAGATGAACGTGGCACCTTCAGGAGTTTGGAAATTGCTCCCAAGGATGATCCAGACTTGTGGAGGTCCACAATTTAGTTTCTGAGGTTTTGGCTGATTTATTTAGATTCTCCCATGATGCCAAGCAAAGAGACACTGAGTCTGAAGGTCTTAAAATACATCCACAGATACACCTCCAATCAGAAGCTAATCGGCTAATTGTCTAAAGTCTTGACATCATTTTCTGGAATTTTCCAAGCTGCTTAAAGGCACAGTTAACTTAGTGTATGTAACTTCTGACACACTGGAATTGTGATTATAGTCAATTAAAAGTGACACAATCGGTCTGTAAACAGTTGCTGGTAAAAGTAGATGTCCTAAACGACTCCCCAAATGAAATCATATTAAATCTGTGAAGTGGTTAAAAAAATGAGTTTTAATGACCTCAGCTGTAGGTTTTTGACAATTATGCTGGTGTTGCTTAAATGCAGCGTTTTCACTTATAACTTCACGACATAAACGGGACATAAAATATCACATATCATTATTTAGAGTCTGTGATTATCTTTCAATCGAGTCCACACACAAGATAATCAGATGTATAGATCATTAGATAATCCACAGTTTATTTTGGAGATGCATAATATCAAATAAGAAAATAATAAATGTTTGCTTCACTATTTTTTAACAGTTTCTTGGGCTGAGAGTCACAGAATGTATCATAATCTATATAATTACTTATATAATTTTTTGTATAAGCCTTTAATTTTTTATAATGTGATTTATTTTTAATTTGAATATTAATAATATACATATTGACAACAATAATATTATAATATATATATATATATATATATATATACTGTATTATTGTTAATAATATTAAATTATTAATTATAACCTTGCACTGTAAGTATGATATTAACTGTAAATAGTGTACAGTTATGCTAATATTTACTTTTATTTTTAGTGGTCTAATAGTTTTTGTGGTTATTAATAAATATATTTGTTGCATTTGCTGCCCCGTGTCACTCAAGGCCGTGATTTCACTGCAGTAAAGTTGCATTACAGCCTTTAACCGTGGTAAAACATGGTAACACGTCATCAAGTTTAATGCATATTTTTTATTGTTTTATTGTAATCTTACGTGCATATTGTCATATTAACAGCTGCCATTATTCACTGTGTGGACTTACAGGAAATGGTGTTTTTTTTTGACAGGAAGTGGAATTATGTCGAGTGAACAGTCAAGAGAAACTCGGCCTCACGCTGTGTTACCGGACAGACGATGAGGAAGACGTCGCCATATACGTCAGTGAGGTGAATCTCAACAGCCAATCAGATTGCACGCTTCGTCACGCTCCACAAACACATCCGATTGTATTTAACTTTAAGTGTCATTTCCGAACACTTTTAGGCGTATACATGTGTTCATTAGAAGCTGTTGATCTCTTGATGGATGTTGTAAATACAGATCCGTCTGATCTTACAGGCTAATTACAATCTCACTTCATATAATTAAAGTGCACTGATCCGTGTCTTCAGTGGAGATGATGAATATCCGCTGCTCGCAACGCTGTTATACCACAAATAATAAGCTGTAATCTAATTATGAAAGATTTAACAGTGATGTCATTTGCGTTAGAAGAGATGTAACTATTGATCTCACACAGCACAGTTAACACAGTCCATATGATCGTCCGTAACTTTAAACAGGAAGGTCATCTAGAGAAGACCGCGACTCGAGAGACGTGATTGGATTGGCTGTTAAAGATAGTTCTCTATAGTCACTTGATATAAAGTAGCTTGAGATTGGCTGGAATCTTGTGACCATTGAGTTGTGTATCGACTGAATGTTATTTGTGTGTTGTTTCACAGATTGAGCCGAACAGCATCGCTGCTCGAGATGGTCGAATCCAAGAAGGCGACCGTATTTTACAGGTAACTTCAGCTCTCTGCTTCATCAGAGGTTTGTGAGGAGGTTTGTGTTGCATTGTCTCACAGCGAGCGGCTCGTTCGTGATTAATGAGGGCACAGAACTGCACCCATGGCGCCGAGAGCGTTTGAGTCAGCAGCGGCATTCGAGAGAAAGATGGAGATTGTTAAGTCCAGAGGGAGACATTGTGATCTCTGGAGAATCATTACTGGCCAACATGCTGCTCGAGTGTATTACAGGACCTGCAGGAAAGCAGGGGGCGTGTTCAGGATCATTACACCAGAGCGCTGCTGATGTGGCTGGAATTGTAGATACTGTACAGTCTGTCCTTCAGATGCACATCCTGTATCCTGAGTAACTACTCAACTCATTACTGAGAGTTTATGAAATGTTTAAGGTGAAGAGTGCCGATTTAAGTACCCATATAAAATTCTAAAATACTTGAGGTGCCAAATGTATTAGTATAGATGGTGCTACCATAACTAGTATGTATTATTATTTATGGAGAACCATTTTTAATTTCTCTGCCAAAATATGAATCAAATTATTTCAGCATACCATAAACATACTGTATCATTATGGAGTGGTGGTGGTGTAGTGGTCTAAAGCACATAACTGGTAATCAGAAGGTCACTGGTTTGATCCCCACAGTCACCACCATTGTGTCCTTGAGTAAGACACTTAACTCCAGGTTGCTCCGGGGGGGATTGTCCCTGTAATAAGTGCTCTGTATAATACATTGGTAATCAGAAGGTCACTGGTTTGATCCCCACAGTCACCACCATTGTGTCCTTGAGTAAGACACTTAACTCCAGGTTGCTCCGGGGGGATTGTCCCTGTAATAAGTGCTCTGTATAATACATTGGTAATCAGAAGGTTGCTGGTTCGATCCCCACAGTCACCACCATTGTGTCCTTGAGTAAGACACTTAACTCCAGGTTGCTCCGGGGGGATTGTCCCTGTAATAAGTGCACTGTATAATACATTGGTAATCAGAAGGTTGCTGGTTCGATCCCCACAGTCACCACCATTGTGTCCTTGAGTAAGACACTTAACTCCAGGTTGCTCCGGGGGGATTGTCCCTGTAATAAGTGCACTGTAAGTCACTTTGAATAAAAGCATCTTCCAAATGCATAAATGTATATCATAAATACTATATCATAACATTATATAACATAACATCACAAATATATTAAAGCATAAATAACAAATGTATACCCTATAAAATGAATATACCTTATACAGCATTTATTAATGCATAAATAATTAATTGTAACAGAGTTTAATGGAAAGGAGGAGGCGGGAACCGGCTGAACAATATAAATAATATTTAATGGATAAGTTAAAAACACAAACACATGTCGGACAGCTGCCGTTAGCTCTCTCTCTCTCTCTCTCGAACTGCCGCCTCCGGTCACCTTTATCCCTCTCGGGCTTGATCAGCCTGATTAGGGGCCGGATGTGCAGCATCACAGCCTGGGCCGCCCTCCGCCCTGCCACATTCCTCGGGGAGCCCCCGGCATGATGTACACCCCCCCCCCGTCTGCTGGCAGGTCATCCCCGCCTTTTCTGGATCTTGGAGGGGAAAAGGGGAGGGAAGCACAACAACAATAATAATCGCGGTACTTGTACACAGTAACGGTGATGATACCAACCTAAAAGTGGTGGTGGTGTAATGGCTAAAGCACATGGCTGTTAATCAGAAGGTCACAGGTTCTAACCCCACGGCCACCACCATTGTGTCCTTGAGTAAGGCACTTAACTCCAGGTTGCTCCAGGGGGATTGTCCCTGTAATAAGTGCTCTGTATAATACATTGGTACTCAGAAGGTTGCTGGTTTGATCCCCACAGTCACCACCATTGTGTCCTTGAGCAAGGCACTTAACTCCAGGTTGCTCCGGGGGGGATTGTCCCTGTAATAAGTGCTCTGTATAATACATTGGTACTCAGAAGGTTGTTGGTTTGATCCCCACAGTCACCACCATTGTGTCCTTGAGTAAGACACTTAACTCCAGGTTGCTCCGGGGGGATTGTCCCTGTAATAAGTGCACTGTAAGTCGCTTTGGATAAAAGCATCTGCCAAATGCATAAATGTAAATGTAAATGTAAAACACACAATAATAATATTTAAAAAGAGAAGGAAAGGCCAACGTGGAGCGACAGCGGGGGAGAGACAGATTTCGTACTCGCCGGTTCTCTGATATGCCGTAGCTTGGTCCTCGGCCACTCCTTCACCCTCTATAGGACGACAGCCTCCCCGGGCGGATCAGAGGCAGACGGAACGCCCCGCCCCTGGCAGCGGTTCTCCCACTCCTGCCAGTGGGCCAGGGCTCTGATATCGGTAGTCGTGAGGACTCTTCTACTTTATCCCTCTCAGGCTTGATCAGCCTGATTAGGGGGCGGGTATGCAGCATCACGGCCCCGCCCTCCATATCTATTATTACACAAAATCATATCAGTAGTGCATCTTTAATGTGAGGTTTTGCGCACACTGTACAAGAATGACATCACAGCACGTGTCACGTTATTACAATGACATTTATTTTTGTCTGGTGCCCTTCCAGATTGTTTTCAGCGGTGTCTTGTTTAGCCTATTAGTCCTGGTGTATATTTAGTCCTGGTGTTTCTCTTGTGCCTTGTCGGTTCTTGTTTGTATGTAAAGTTTGTAAGCCAGCATGGAGTTTATGCTAACCTTCTTTGTTGTGTTGTATCTTCTATAGTTTATTTATCATTACAAGAGCTGCATCTAGATCCTCTCTCTCGCCTCATCACTACAAAGTTAAAATAATAGATCAACACAGAGGAGGGGCAGCATCTCATTGGCTGACGGTGGGTGTGTGTGTGTGTGTGTGTGTGTGTGTTTCAGATTAATGGTCAGGATGTTCAGGACAAACAGGAAGCAGTATCTGTTCTGTCTAATGAAGAATGCAGGAATATTGTGCTGCTGCTCGCCAGACCAGAAATACAGGTAAAATATCTTCATAAGTCTTTAATATTAAGCTAAACATCTGTTTTATAGACTATCAAACAACAAACAAGTAAACTTTCTGAAACATTGTTGAAATGTTTCTCGTGTGGAAGTCTGACGCTCAACACGGTGGATGTTGGTGTAATTGACTTCCAACCGTAAGCCATAAAAACTAACATGCTAACATGCTAATATGAGCCGTCGTAATCCAGAGCAGCTTCTGCGAACATTAACCAACTCCTGATCGCTGTCATTAAATACTCACTGACCGTAAATGTACATAAAAATAGATTGTTTCCTTTTGAGTGCGAGATGTTACAAAGTAGAAGAGGTCGAGTGTTTGATCAGTCACATGACACACATCGAGTCCTCTGAACAGCTGATATTAAACATACAATTAAATCTGTTACATTTATAGTCACTTTTACAAATACAGTTTATGTTTGTTCATTTACATTGTTACATAACTGCATATTAAAACATTTAATATACTGTACATTACGAGCTCAAACGGGGCAATCATACTATAGTTTGATTATTTGGATTAACCGTTGACTTTTAATCGTTTTTTAAAAACATTATTAATGTGCTGATAATATCTTGCTGTGTAAAGTTTTTCTAGTGAACAAAGTTTAAATTAAAATGCTGATGCTTATTTTTCATCACATCTTCATTATCTCGTCAGAAAACATTTATGTCAGTTATTCTGTTGGCGAGATTAACACTGGTTGCACCGTTGCGGTTGTTTCAGGAGGAGCCGTGGCTGGACGATGAACACAGCGAGTTCTTAGAGGAGCTGAAGATGCAGATGTTGGATGAACAGAGGAGAGAAGAAGAGGAGGAGATGGAGAGAGCAGAGGAAGAGGAGGTCAGAGAACACACCGGAGCTGTTCAGTGTTAGCTTCAAACTGATGTTCACTCGAGTAAAGCAACAGAAATACTGCTTAAATATGTATTCAGCACCTAGCAACCACATGGAAACATGCTAATAAACCTTTCAGATGCAACCGCATAGCAACCACCTAGAACACCATGGAAACATGCTAATAAACCTTTCAGATGTAACAGCATAGCAACCACCATAGAAACCACATGGAAACATGCTAATAAACCTTTCAGATGCAACAGCATAGCAACCACAATAGAAACCACATGGAAACATGCTAATAAACCTTTCAGATGTAACAGCATAGCAACACCCTAGAAACCACATGGAAACATGCTAATAAACCTTTCAGATGCAACCGCATAGCAACCACCTAGAACACCATGGAAACATGCTAATAAACCTTTCAGATGTAACAGCATAGCAACCACCATAGAAACCACATGGAAACATGCTAATAAACCTTTCAGATGCAACAGCTTAGCAACACCCTAGAAACCACATGGAAACATGCTAATAAACCTTTCAGATGCAACAGCATAGCAACCACCATAGAAACCACATGGAAACATGCTAATAAACCTTTCAGATGCAACAGCATAGCAACCACCTAGAACACCATGGAAACATGCTAATAAACCTTTCAGATGCAACAGCATAGCAACCACCATAGAAACCACATGGAAACCATGCTAATAACCATGCATAGCAACCACCTAGAACACCCTTGAAACCACATGGAAACATGCTAATAAACCTTTCAGATGCAACAGCTTAGCAACACCCTAGAAACCACATGGAAACATGCTAATAAACCTTTCAGATGCAACAGCATAGCAACCACCATAGAAACCACATGGAAACATGCTAATAAACCTTTCAGATGCAACAGCATAGCAACCACAATAGAAACCACATGGAAACATGCTAATAAACCTTTCAGATGCAACAGCATAGCAAACACATGGAAACATGCTAATAAACCTTTCAGATGTAACAGCATAGCAACCACCATAGAAACCACATGGAAACATGCTAATAAACCTTTCAGATGCAACAGCATAGCAACACCCTAGAAACCACATGGAAACATGCTAATAAACCTTTCAGATGTAACAGCATAGCAACCACCTAGAACACCATGGAAACATGCTAATAAACCTTTCAGATGCAACAGCATAGCAACCACCATAGAAACCACATGGAAACCATGCTAATAACCATGCATAGCAACCACCTAGAACACCCTTGAAACCACATGGAAACATGCTAATAAACCTTTCAGATGCAACAGCTTAGCAACACCCTAGAAACCACATGGAAACATGCTAATAAACCTTTCAGATGCAACAGCATAGCAACCACCATAGAAACCACATGGAAACATGCTAATAAACCTTTCAGATGCAACAGCATAGCAACCACAATAGAAACCACATGGAAACATGCTAATAAACCTTTCAGATGCAACAGCATAGCAACACCCTAGAAACCACATGGAAACATGCTAATAAACCTTTCAGATGTAACAGCATAGCAACCACCTAGAACACCATGGAAACATGCTAATAAACCTTTCAGATGTAACAGCATAGCAACCACCATAGAAACCACATGGAAACATGCTAATAAACCTTTCAGATGCAACAGCATAGCAACCACAATAGAAACCACATGGAAACATGCTAATAAACCTTTCAGATGCAACAGCATAGCAAACACATGGAAACATGCTAATAAACCTTTCAGATGTAACAGCATAGCAACCACCATAGAAACCACATGGAAACATGCTAATAAACCTTTCAGATGCAACAGCATAGCAACCACAATAGAAACCACATGGAAACATGCTAATAAACCTTTCAGATGCAACAGCATAGCAAACACATGGAAACATGCTAATAAACCTTTCAGATGTAACAGCATAGCAACCACAATAGAAACCACATGGAAACATGCTAATAAACCTTTCAGATGTAACAGCATAGCAACACCCTAGAAACCACATGGAAACATGCTAATAAACCTTTCAGATGTAACAGCATAGCAACCACCATAGAAACCACATGGAAACATGCTAATAAACCTTTCAGATGCAAAAGCATAGCAACCACATGGAAACATGTTAATAAACCTTTCAGATGCAACAGCATAGCAACCACCTAGAACACCATGGAAACATGCTAATAAACCTTTCAGATGCAACAGCATAGCAACCACCATAGAAACCACATGGAAACCATGCTAATAACCATGCATAGCAACCACCTAGAACACCCTTGAAACCACATGGAAACATGCTAATAAACCTTTCAGATGCAACAGCTTAGCAACACCCTAGAAACCACATGGAAACATGCTAATAAACCTTTCAGATGCAACAGCATAGCAACCACCACAGAAACCACATGGAAACATGCTAATAAACCTTTCAGATGTAACAGCATAGCAACCACCATAGAAACCACATGGAAACATGCTAATAAACCTTTCAGATGCAACAGCATAGCAACCACATGGAAACATGTTAATAAACCTTTCAGATGCAACAGCATAGCAACCACCTAGAACACCATGGAAACATGCTAATAAACCTTTCAGATGCAACAGCATAAACCACATGGAAACATGCTAATAAACCTTTCAGATGTAACAGCATAGCAACCACCTAGAACACCCTAGAAACCACATGGAAACATGCTAATAAACATTTCAGATGCAACAGCATAGCAACACCCTAGCAACCACATGGAAACATGCTAATAAACCTTTCAGATGCAACAGCATAGCAACCACCATAGAAACCACATGGAAACATGCTAATAAACCTTTCAGATGTAACAGCATAGCAACCACCATAGAAACCACATGGAAAAATGCTAATAAACCTTTCAGATGCAACAGCATAGCAACCACATGGAAACATGTTAATAAACCTTTCAGATGCAACAGCATAGAAACCACATGGAAACATGCTAATAAACATTTCAGATGCAACAGCATAGCAACCACATGGAAACATGCTAATAAACATTTCAGATGCAACAGCATAGAAACCACCATAGAAACCACATGGAAACATGCTGATAAACCTTTCAGATGCAACAGCATAGAAACCACCATAGCAACCACATGGAAACATGCTAATAAACCTTTCAGATGCAACAGCATAGAAACCACCATAGAAACCACATGGAAACATGCTAATAAACATTTCAGATGCAACAGCATAGCAACCACGAATAAAACCCTTGTGTTGAACTGGCGAACAAACCACTCAACATTTCTTCTGAAAACATTTTCGTGGGATTTCATACTGAGCTTTAGTAAAACTTTGATTTCTTTTCAAGTACATTCATGTCTCACAAGGGCAATGAGCTTTGAAATAGAATATTTGAAATTCCCAACATTATGAATCATACTTTCATATTTTTTTTCGTGTTCTGCAGTACCCAGCCTGAAAGTTCAAACAAAAGCAGAGAAATGTGTTTTGATGTAATGCCTCAGTCTTCCAAATGACACAAGTTTCATGTAAAACCTTTTCAGTAATGAAGTCTCGGTAGATTCTGTCTTTGTTTTATGTGTAAACATGCAGATGTTTGAATAACATCCACTCAAAATCTCCCTGCAGGCCAGAAGAATGCATGAAGATAACATCACTGCTTCCTGTTCCTACAATCATGAGAAGTTGTTGGGTCAGACGGACTTGTCAGGGGAAACTTCTGAGAAGAACGTTCTTGCTAAGATCCAAAAGAGACTGTCACGGTGTCTGCGTCAGCGGCGAGAGGCTACGGGTCAGAATCGGGACAGCCCAGCATCATCGCATCAGTCTGGAGACGGACTGGACCATGATGCTCCTGAAGGAGACTGTTATCAACAGCTGCTGGAGCTTAAGTATCAGATCCGCAACAGCGGCGAGTACGACCTCCTGTACACCCGCAGCAGCACCATCGAATGCAGCCTGACGGAGCAGCGTAGCGGCGTAGAACACGAGCTGCGGCTGCTCAACGAGGAACTGCACAGCATCGAGCTGGAGTGTCAGAACATCATGCAAGCGCATCAACTGGGCAAGCGAGACCAGCTGCAACAGGGACCCCACAGCCCTCGCCACGGACCACGCGGCGGAAAGTTGCCGGACATCAGCGAGCATCCCGAGAAGTCAGACAAGGACAGTTCGAGCGCGTACAACACGGCGGAGAGCTCTCGCAGCACGCCGCTCGCTATGGACCGCTCTCCAGAACACTCTATGCAGAGGTTGGTCAACCTCACCAATCAGAAGAACCTCAAAACTAGTTTCCTCGCCGGCCACGGATCACCACCTGTTAGGAGTGCGCCGAGTGGGAGTCCTGACCACAGCAACCCCTCAGAGTCCGACCAAACACCTCCTCCAGAAGACGAAAGCTCTCCGAGGAAAACGATTCACTCAAGGATCCCATGCTTACCTCCACGTCACCAGCAAGCGGACGTCTCGGCACCTTCGCGACATTACCAGAGCTACATACATCTGATCCAGCAACAGTCTTCCTTGGAATACGCTCACAGTCAGCTCGGTCTTCTGGGAATGAGCGGCCAGCCTTCGGAACCCAAGATGGAGTGGAAGGTCAAGGTAAGAAGCGATGGGACGAGGTACATCACCAAACGGCCAGTCCGAGACCGACTGCTCCGGGAGCGAGCGCTCAAAATCAAGGAGGAACGCAGCGGAGGTATGACGACTGATGATGACGCTATGAGCGAGATGAAAATGGGACGCTACTGGAGCAAAGAAGAGCGTAAACAACAGCTTGTACGAGCCAAAGAACAGCGGTTGCGACGTGAGTTCATGCAGCGGAGTCGCTTGGAAAGCCTGCGCGAGAATCCGCAGAGCGGCGGAGAGGGACGCAAGGAGGTTAGCATCATCGAACTCAGTCGTCGTAAGATGATGAAGAAGCGAAACAAGAAGATTCTGGACAACTGGATGACAATTCAGGAGTTGATGACGCACGGAGCGAAAGTGCCCGAAGCATCCAAAGTTCACAACGCCTTCCTCTCGGTTACGACTGTATAGTTCTCAGACTTTACCCCATGTGGTACGATCTACTTTTGCCTCGTTCAAGGTGGCGGTTTTTATAAGACAATAATATTTTTCACACTTTGTTAAACGATAAACGTTTTTTGTAAACGAGTTTCATCACTGTTTTTTTTATGTAAGACATTATTCAAGGAACGTTTCTTAATCCTTTGTTTATTTTCTTCTTTTTTTGGTTTTTCGGTAAAAATAACATTCGCCTGGAAAGCAAAGCTGCTCTAGATACTTGTTTTCAGCATAGACTTCCTGACATTTACATCCATCCATCCATCTTCAACCGCTTATCCGAAGTCGGGTCGCGGGGGCAGCAGCTCCAGCAGGGGGCCCCAAACTTCCCTATCCCAAGCCACATTAACCAGCTCTGACTGGGGGACCCCGAGGCGTTCCCAGGCCAGTGTGGAGATGTAATCTCTCCACCTAATCCTGGGTCTTCCCCGAGGCCTCCTCCCAGCTGGACGTGCCTGAAACACCTCCCTAGGGAGGCGGCCAGGGGGCATCCTTACCAGATG
Source organism: Xyrauchen texanus (assembly GCF_025860055.1). Taxonomy (NCBI): domain Eukaryota; kingdom Metazoa; phylum Chordata; class Actinopteri; order Cypriniformes; family Catostomidae; genus Xyrauchen; species Xyrauchen texanus. The sequence goes on along the minus strand of NC_068321.1, from coordinate 27,897,415 downwards.
CCCAAACCACCTCAACTGACTCCTTTCGACGCAAAGGAGCAGCGGCTCTACTCCGAGCTCCTCACGGATGACTGAGCTCCTCACCCTATCTCTAAGGGAGAAGCCCGCCACCCTTCTGAGGAACCCCATTTCGGCCGCTTGTACTCGCGACCTAGTTCTTTCGGTCATGACCCAGCCTTCATGACATAGGTGAGAGACGAAAATTGACCGGTAGATCGAGAGCTTTGCCTTCCGGCTCAGCTCTCTTTTCGTGACAACGGTGCGATAGAGCGAGTGCAATACCAATTCTCCGGCCAACCTCCCGCTCCATTGTCCCCTCACTCGTGAACAAGACCCCGAGGTACTTGAACTCCTTCACTTGGGGCAATACCTCCTTCCCAACCCGGAGTACGCACTCCATCGGTTTTCCTGACATTTACATATAAACCAATAAGAAATGGGTGTCAAAGAGCAAAACACTTAAAAGCAACAAATATCCACAGAATCAAGCCTTACTATAATGCACAGTTTTGCTTAGCAGAATTATTGCGCAATTACCTGCCTTTAATCCACGTAGCCGAGTCCAATTTCTAGCAGTGGGGTTTTTCGTTGAACTTGGTCAAGACCAGCAAGTACTGAACCAAACCAGCTCTCTGAACCAAACAGTAGACAACTCGTGTAGCTACACATAAACTGGGCCGGTTCTACCTCTGCCAGCCGCTGGACCAGTTACAGAGTTCCCAAAACCAGCCCACAATACACAGCTGGAGAGTCGTTCCTAAAAGGACCAGCAGGTGAATATGTTTTAGGCTAAATGTGGATTTATGATTATATTGCAGAAAAGTGTTGCTTTCCGAGAGACGGAAACAAATGGAAAACTAAACGTATACCAGCATAAATCCTCTAAACGTTCTCTCAAACGCTTCCCAAATACATGTTGAACACTTGCTGGTTCTGCCCGGTGGATCTCATTTAATGACGGTTTTCTGTTAGTTTGTGTCCAAGAGTTCCAGATACGTTTCACACTGAAGTTTGTCTGTCTAGTGTCTTCTGGTTTTATTTATTGGATTATAGATTGTACATTTCAATTGTAAATTTCTGTATTTGTTCTGGCTGAATGTTCTCAGTCTTATTTCAATAACCTGTAGTCGTGTTGGCCAGGTGAATGTGTGGTCATTGTGATATTTTGACACTAAATAAATGTTTTCTTCAAAAAAATCTCTTTTCAGATGAAAACTAGCCTGACTGAACTAAACTCATACGGAAACATATTAGCAATTATTTTAGCTTATAATTGTTGCTAAATTATGAAATAAAATTAATAATTATGAGAGAGTCAAAATGATATCTCGTAAATAATTTACATTTTTACATTTTTTTTAAATCTCAGAATTATTTAGTATTTCATCAATATGACAGCATATCATAATTTTGACGTTTTAATTTTTATTTCGTAGTTATAACTTAATTCGTAATTTTGACTTCATTTTAGTATCTCATAATGATGCAAAACATTATTAGCAAAAAAACTAAAAAGTGGCAGAAATGTGCTTCCATGATGTTTTGAATCTGTTACATTTGAAGGTTTTTAAATCCTCTTTATGTCTATTGTGTTCTCTGCAACAAACATCATCATGTTAATCGTGTCAGCAACATTATATGTATTTAATAAATACCCAAAGAAACCTTTCAAAGCTCGTTTGATCCAAAATCACAAGAAAAGAAAATCTATTATTTTAGCACAAAAATCTAATTTGTGCAAATACAACATGACTTTATTTGTTGTTCTGCCTTACCTTAAAAAATCATTATTTTACCAAGAATTCAGCACTAAAAATGTCAGAGAATTTGGGGAAATGTGTGTAATAGTCATGAAAATAATATTAAACAGGCAAAATTTCCATCCTGCAAATATAATGATTTTATTCTGACCTAGACGTGTTCTTCACAGGTTTTTGTGAAACTGACCCCTACATTGAAACTCATCATTGAGAGCTTTAGAAAACAGAAGAAACCACAATAGTCTCCAATAAATCATTACATCGGTTTGGTGCTTTTCTATTGTTCAAAATCTCAAATCCATTATAAAGCATGACTGAAGATAATGAGGTCATCCATATTCACTAAACATCAACTCACCCCATCAGACCTCACACCGCCGTTAAATCCCCTTCAACACTCAGTAGTGTGCACTACAGTCTATCCGAGTGCTGCTTTAGCTAATGAAGTAGCGTGCGCTCAGCGGTGAGATTCGCTCAGGTGTAATTAAAGGTGATTCAGTGACAGCGGTGACATTTGTCACAAGCATCCACTGCATCGAAAAGTGCAGCTGACAGAAATGTCAAATAGATAACGCCACACAACAGCGTCTGAGAGCGTTACAGCGATAACCTTTAGCAATCCGTGAACGTCTGAACACTCCCGCTCATTATGTGGATTGAAGGCCGACTCGACACCGAGTGCCATCGTTTCTAATGTTATGACGCTTTTGGCCATTAATGTTCTTTTATAATCGCCTTTTCTCCCAACTTTGGAACGCCCAATTCCCGCTACTTAGCAGCTCCTCGTGGTGCCGCGGTTACTCGCCTCAATCCAGGTGGCGGAGGACGAGTCTCAGTTGCCGCCGCTTCTGATCACGTGACACACAACTAACCACACGCCCCATTGAGAGAACCACTAATCACCACCACAAGGAGGTTACCCCATGTGACTCTACCCTCCCTAGCAACCGGCCCAATTTGGTTGCTAAGGAGACCTGACTGGAGTCACTCAGCACGCCCTGGATTCAAACTCACGACTCCAGCGGTGATAGTCAGCATCATTACTCGCTGTTCTTATTTTTTCCTGTGGAAGGCAAAAGATGTTTTGAAGAATCATCACACAGCTGTTTTCCACACAACATCAGGACATAATGACTGTGATTATTAAGCTCTGAAAATGACGAAAAAACGGTTCGAATAACATAAATTGTGTGACCTGTGCACAATATTCAACTTGAACATTGAAGAGACCATCTGAGTAACATTTCCATTTAGGGGTAAATGTGAGACAGTAATAGACTGATGTGGGGAAACATTTAGTGCTGTAGTCTCTGCAGAACAACTGAAGAAATTCCAGTTATTTCATTGTGTTCCCTTGCAATTATTTTGGGTTTTCCACAATAGCTTTCTCTATCTCTTACAAAAATGTACCTTGTTTTCACTGACTATTATTATGGTTTTATTATGAACATTATGGTTAAAATATGGAATATGGTAAAATATTGTCATGGCACATTTTGTGGTTACTCTGGGTTTACTGCAGTAAAACATTGGTTATATGGGATGGATAAAGTTATTACGAGGGGACAGAAACATACTCCAAGGGAAAGCAAAGCATATTATGGTGGAAATTATTGGGAGAACACAATAACAGAATGTAGTTATTGCAAGGACATGAAAACATTTAGAGAGGGGATTGTAGACTTATTGTGAGGAAACTAAAGTGAGGAAGCAAAAAAAAAATTTAAGAAAAGGAAAACTTTTTGAGAACAAAAACTTTTTTTGTGAAGGAACACAAAACATATTGTGAGAAAATGAAAACACGTATTTATTGGGCGCGAAAAACATTTTGCGCAGGAATACAAAAAATTATTGAGAGGGCATGAATTTTTTTTTGAAAGGGAATACAATTGTTTCTGAGAGGGAGCGAAAAGCAATTTGTGAGGGAACACAAAATCTTATAGAGAGGGAGCGAAAAATATTTTGTGAGGGAACGCAAAAACTTATCAGCGAAAAATATTTTGTGAGGGAACGCAAAAACTTATTGAGAGGGAGCGGAAAATATTTTGTGAGGGAACGCAAAAACGTATTGAGAGGGAGCGGAAAATATTTCGTGAGGGAACGCAAAAACTTATTGAGAGGGAGCGGAAAATATTTTGTGAGGGAACACAAAAACGTATTGAGAGGGAGCGAAAAATATTTCGTGAGGGAACGCAAAAACTTATTGAGAGGGAGCAGAAAATATTTTGTGAGGGAACGCAAAAACTTATGAGCGAAAAATATTTTGTGAGGGAACGTAAAAACATTGAGAGTGAAAAATATTTCGTGAGGGAACGCAAAAACTTATTGAGAGGGAGCGAAAAATATTTTGTGAGGGAACGCAAAAACTTATGAGCGAAAAATATTTTGTGAGGGAACGCAAAAACTTATTGAGAGGGAGCGAAAAATATTTTGTGAGGGAACAAAACAATTTCACAAAATAACTTCCCTTCTTGTTTTCTAATGGACTCTGTAAACGTGTCAGAGAAACATGAACTACTTTCAAAGCTCCGGCATTCCAGAGTTTCCCCAGAGAACAGAGCACATGTACAATCAGGGGAATATGAAGGACTTAAAGAGGAATAACAACATTTTTTGAAAAATGTACATGCTTGAAAACTAGGCTAAGAAGAAACAAGTTAACTTGTGCAATATTTGTGTGAATCTTGAAGGTTATTTCTGCTGTTAAATATATGGGAATGAAAGAAGACATTTCAGATGTTACAGCAAAGCATCAGTGTAAGTATTCTCAAACCCCGCAGCGCGCTGAACTCCCACCACACATCAACACATCACAACTAGAATAAAAGCACTAAAAGATTATTATATTCCTCTGGATATTTTATTTTTAAAGTATGTAAATGAGGCAGAACTGCTGTAAATCCGTGGCTTTAGGCGAGCTGTGGTCTCTGAACAGGATTAAAGTCATTTGACTAAGTGATCATATGATGCCAAAGAAGGACATGAGGTAAACACATTTACTTATTTATCATAATTACAGATTCAATGTGACCTTTGTACTCACATGAAGGGTTTGTTCAACGTTACTTTGTGAATGATGATGATGAAATCTGCAGAACTTTATGTGGAGATGAAACTTACATTCAATATCATTTCTCCATTCATATGCGATATAATAACAGACGTATCACTGTTATGTGTGTCAGAGGAACTACTGCAGGACAATATTATCATCTCTAAATGAAATGATCCTTTCATCGTGTGATACATGTTATTATTGAGCAGCACAGTCACAGTTAATAAACAATAAATGTACTGATCTGCTCCTGTTACTGTTCAGTACGACATTGAACCCATTTACCACAACTGAATGAAGCGCTGTAATGTGGTCAGATTATTGGTACAGATGCATGACTCTGATTGGCCGGTTCACTCGTCTTATTTCCCCTGGACATGCTACATTTACACACTCTCTCTCTCTCTCTATATCGTTCATATAGTCTCTCTATCACACACTCGACTCAATTCCACTAATTAGATTTGAGGGGCTGGGGTGATTTTATGTCCACTGTGAAATCTAGTAATGATGTATGCATGTTGCTTTTGTGTTAGATGATATTAAAGTGATTGATATTGGATGAATAAAGGATTGGAAGAAAGTCGATAACCATTCAATACAAGTTTACATTTACATTTGTGCATTTGGCAGACGCTTTTATCCAAAGCGACTTACAGTGCACTTATTACAGGGACAATCCCCCCGGAGCAACCTGGAGTTAAGTGTCTTACTCAAGGACACAATGGTGGTGACTGTGGGGATCAAACCAGCAACCTTCTGAGTACCAATGTATTATACAGAGCACTTATTACAGGGACAATCCCCCCGGAGCAACCTGGAGTTAAGTGTCTTACTCAAGGACACAATGGTGGTGACTGTGGGGATCAAACCAGCAACCTTCTGAGTACCAATGTATTATACAGAGCACTTATTACAGGGACAATCCCCGAGCAACCTGGAGTTAAGTGTCTTACTCAAGGACACAATGGTGGTGACTGTGGGGATCAAACCAGCAACCTTCTGAGTACCAATGTATTATACAGAGCACTTATTACAGGGACAATCCCCGGAGCAACATGGAGTTAAGTGTCTTACTCAAGGACACAATGGTGGTGACTGTGGGGATCAAACCAGCAACCTTCTGAGTACCAATGTATTATACAGAGCACTTATTACAGGGACAATCCCCGGAGCAACCTGGAGTTAAGTGTCTTACTCAAGGACACAATGGTGGTGACTGTGGGGATCAAACCAGCAACCTTCTGAGTACCAATGTATTATACAGAGCACTTATTACAGGGACAATCCCCGGAGCAACCTGGAGTTAAGTGTCTTACTCAAGGACACAAGGGTGGTGACTGTGGGGATCGAACCAGCAACCTTCTGAGTACCAATGTATTATACAGAGCACTTATTACAGGGACAATCCCCCCGGAGCAACATGGAGTTAAGTGTCTTACTCAAGGACACAAGGGTGGTGACTGTGGGGATCGAACCAGCAACCTTCTGAGTACCAATGTATTATACAGAGCACTTATTACAGGGACAATCCCCCCGGAGCAACCTGGAGTTAAGTGTCTCATTCAAGGACACAATGGTGGTGACTGTGGGGATCAAACCAGCAACCTTCTGATTACCAATGTATTATACAGAGCACTTATTACAGGGACAATCCCCCCGGAGCAACCTGGAGTTAAGTGCCTTACTCAAGGACACAATGGTGGTGACTGTGGGGATCAAACCAGCGACCTTCTGAGTACCAATGTATTATACAGAGCACTTATTACAGGGACAATCCCCCCGGAGCAACCTGGAGTTAAGTGCCTTACTCAAGGACACAATGGTGGTGACTGTGGGGATGAAACCAGCAACCTTCTGATTACCAATGTATTATACAGAGCACTTATTACAGGGACAATCCCCCCCGGAGCAAGCTGGAGTTAAGTGCCTTACTCAAGGACACAATGGTGGTGACTGTGGGGATCAAACCAGCAACCTTCTGAGTACCAATGTATTATACAGAGCACTTATTACAGGGACAATCCCCCCGGAGCAACCTGGAGTTAAGTGTCTTACTCAAGGACACAATGGTGGTGACTGTGGGGATCGAACCAGCAACCTTCTGATTACCAGTTCAGTGCTTTAGCCTACTATGCCACCACCACTCTATATAGACAAAACTATTGGATGTTCAGGTGTTTCATTCAGTCCCATTGCTACAGGTGTATCAAATCAAGCACCTAGCCATGCAGTGTGCCTTTGAATGGGCCGTTCTAGAGAGCTCACTGAATTCGGGCGTGGTACTGTAATAGGATGCCATAGTTGCAACAATTCAGTTTGTGACATTTCTTCCCTCCTAGATATTCCACGATCAACTGTAAGTGGTATTATTGCAAAGTAGAAGCGTTTAGGAACCACAGCAACTCATGTAAAGTTACGGAGCGGGGTCGCCGAGTGCTGAGGCACAAAGGTCGCCAACGCTCTGCTGACTCAATAACTGCATTGTTCCAAACCTCCTCTGGCATTAACATCAGCACAAACACTGTGCACCGGGAGCTCCATGGCATGGGTTTGCATGGTCGAGCAGCTTTATGCAAGCGTTACGTCACCAAGCACAATGCCAAGCGTCGGATGGAGTGGTGTAATGCACGCTGGCACTGGACTGATGAATCACGCTTCTCTATCTGGCAGTCTGATGGACGAGTCTGGGCTTGGTGAATGCAGGAGAACACTTCCTGCCTGACTGCATTGTGCCAACTGCCAATTTGGTGGAGGAGGGTTAATGCTATAGGGCGGTTTTTCTGGGGTTGGCCTAGGCCCATTAGATTCCCTTCAGCCACTGAGATTCTATGCTTCCAACTTTGTGGAACAGTTTGGGGAAGGCCCTTTTCTGTTCTAGCATGACTGTGCCCCAGTGCACAAAGAAAGGTCCATAAAGGCACAGTTGGATGAGTTTGGTGCGGAAGAACTTGTCTGGCCCACACAGAGTCCCGACCTCAACCCTATCCAACACCTTTGGGATGGACTAGAACGGAGATTGCGATCCAGGCCCTCTCATCCAACATCGTGTCTGACCTCACAAATGCTCTGGGCAAAACTTCCAACAGACACTCCAAAATCTTGTAGAAAGCCTTCCGAGAAGAGTGGAAGCTGTTATAGCTGGAAAGGGGGGACCAACTCGATATTAATGCCTATGGATTTAGAACGGGATGTCATAAAAGCTCCTGTAGGTGTAATGTGTCCCAATATTTATATTAGATACTTTACTCATGCATCGCAGTTCTGTTCAATGCATTATCCATTTTGTTAATGGGGTCACGGAGATCAGCAGCAAAAGAGCGTCTATAATCCCCTTTCCTCATGAAGACCGCAGGGAATGTTTTCGGATCGCATTTGTCAGCCAGATTCTCCAATGAGCTTCCTGAAAGGACCTGCCAGAAAACATGGCATCATCCAATTATAAGATTTCTCCATTCGGACAGAAGCATGTGCACGGAATTCTGCGCAGGTTTGGCATGCACACATAATCTATATGCAAATGCAGAATTATCCCGTCTCTTTCTCCACCCTGTCCTTGGGCGGCTCATTCGGTTATTAGGCTTTCAGAAATGGATAATAACAAAGTATGATCAAATCATTCTAAATTGCATTAAATAAAGCCAACGTTTCCCTAAAGGCGAGACCAGCTGGGCAGGAGAGCACCGTCCTGCTGTGTGGTCGCACTGGGAAAACATGACAGCATTCCCAAACTCATGATGGGAACATGTGCACCAATTAGGGATGCACCGAAATTTCGTCCACCGAAACATTTAGGCCGAAAATGGCTTTTTATGTTTTGGCCGAAAGAGAAAAAAGGCTGAAAATATGAGCCGATATATTTGCCTCCCGTCGCCTCAGTGCTCAGGTTTCACTCTCGATCGATCTGCCCATTATCACGCCGCTACCAAGCAAAGGCCGATGTCAGCGGTGTGGAAATACTTCAAAGCAGTACCGCCGCTCCCTATACGCATACTACGCAGTCTGCATAGGGCACCAACTCCCTAGGGGGGCACCATCTTACACTAGGGGGGCACCATCTTAACCTAGAGAGGCACCATCTTACCCTTGGGGGGCACCAACTCCCTAGGGGGGCACCATCTTACACTAGGGGGGCACCATCTTAACCTAGAGAGGCACCATCTTACCCTTGGGGGGCACCAACTCCCTAGGGGGGCACCATCTTACCCTAGGGGTGCACCATCTTAACCTAGGGAGGCACCATCTTAACCTAGGGGGGCACCATCTTACCCTAGGGGGGCACCATCTTACCCTAGGGGGGCACCATCTTAACCTAGGGGGGCACCATCTTACACTAGGGGGGCACCATCTTAACCTAGGGAGGCACCATCTTACCCTTGGGGGGCACCAACTCCCTAGGGGGGCACCATCTTACCCTAGGGGGGCACCATCTTAACCTAGGGAGGCACCATCTTAACCTAGGGGGGCACCATCTTACCCTAGGGAGGCACCATCTTAACCTAGGGGGGCAATATCTTAACCTAAGGGGGCACCATCTTAACCTAGGGGGGCACCAACTCCCTAGGGGGGCACCATTTATGCATTTGGCAGATGCTTTTATCCAAAGTGACTTACAGTGCACTTATTACAGGGACAATCCCCCCGGAGCAACCTGGAGTTAAGTGTCTTACTCAAGGACACAATGGTGGTGACTGTGGGGATCAAACCAGCAACCTTCTGAGTACCAATGTATTATACAGTGCACTTATTACAGGGACAATCCCCCCGGAGCAACCTGGAGTTAAGTGTCTTACTCAAGGACACAATGGTGGTGACTGTAGGGATCGAACCAGCAACCTCCTGATTATCGGTTATGTGCTTGAGCCACTACACCACCACCACAAGGATGCTGTCCTTCCTGGATGAGTCATCGCTGGGCTCTTGGAGGTACTTTGGAAGGACGTCCACTTCCGGGACGGTTGACTACTGTTCTTTGGAGCCCCAGAGACTTTGAAATGGCTTTGTAACAATTCCCAGACTGATGTACTTCAATCACCTTCTTCCTCATCATTTTTGGGATTTCTTTGGACCTTGGCATCATGTCCTACTGGGTCAGACTTTTTAGCTGAAGTTGTATTTAGGTGTTGATTTGATTGAACAGGGCGGTCAGAGCTCAGGTCTGTATGTGTCTAGTCCAGCTGAACCCCATTATGAATGCAGCTTCATAGATTTGGGGATTTAGTAACTAGGGGGCAAATACTTTTTCACACGCGCCCGGTTGGTTTTGGATAACTTTTTTGCTTCAATAAATAACAGTATTATTTAAAAACTATATTTTGTGTTTACTCAGATTGCCTTTGTTTTATTTTAGATTTTGTTGGAATTTTTGAAACAATTTATTCTGAGATAAACACACAAAAACAGAAGATATAAGGACGGCAAATACTTTTTCACAGCATTGTATATCACAACTTCAATATAGATATTTATTGGGAATATGGCAGATTGTTTGTGTCATTAGATTCGAGACATTACAACAATAAACACAAATTCATCTCATATAAACACTCGCAGTCTACAGGATCTCTCGACCATTCAAACCCCCAGCGGCCCGTCCATTCAGCGCGAGCGTTTCATACACAACATCCCCGTTCCCCAAAGACACCCGTCAACACAGTGAGAACCGTTTAAACATCTCACAACGCTTGATTTACCTTCAGGGGCAGTTGAGGAAAAACATGCATCTGTGAGTCTCACGGGGAATTTCACAAAAGAATATGAAGTCAAACCCTCGTGTATCAGAAATGAAATCAGACTCTGAGAAAAGTGAGTTTTTCTTGAGTAAATCTGATGAAATGTCACGGCGAGCAACAGCACACGAGTAAACGGAGACCTGGAGAGAAACAAGCAGTGATTTCTCCAGGGATGTCCCCTAAACGCTCGAGGAACTAGCGCGGCGTTACAGCGGACGAGAGGGTTTGTTTAAGACAAACTGAGATTAGCTGCGATGAGATCGTTTTCCTTCGAGGTCAGCGCTGACGCTTCTATTCCCAGCTGATGCGAGCGGTGACCGCGGTTCTGTCTGCTTTACAAATTGTGTAAATATCAAAGACAAGACTTCAATTTTAGTTGTAGAAACTGCCGGTGGCCAAATTGTATTACTAACATTTGAATTCTATCAGTGTGAAGTCGCCAGCGGCTTGTGAGTGCTCGGCTAAAATTAAACTACAAACCAACAACCTACACAATGCTATAGAAACACAACAGTTACATTGTAGCACTTTGTTATCCAGAGCGACACAAAAAGTGTGTTAGATTCATGTGTACTGGATACATTACCCACGTACTAATGAACGAGTCATTTAAGTCTTGTATTTGTCCAAAGTGATATACAGTACACTTGTTTAAGGTTCAAATGCTCTTGTTTAACATCAATTGTTCAACCAAAAATGTAAATTCACTCATCATTTATTCACCCCCATGTCGTCCCAAACCTGAATGAATTTCTTCCTTCTGTGGAACAGTAAAGATGACGTTTAGCGCAACATTAGTCTCAGTCACCATTCACTTTCATTGCATCTCTTAAAATAAGTGACGGAGACTAACTAACATCATTCATTTTGTGTTATAAGTAATACTGGGTTGAACATGGAGGGGGTTGAATGATGACAGCAGGTTCATGGTGAACTATTCATTAAAATATTACAATCTTTAAAATCTTCAAATCTTCTAAATCTTCCAATCTTAAATTTGTTTAATTATTAAATCTATAAAACTTGAAAATCCTTAAATCTTCCAAATTAAAAACCTTTTGAATCTTTACAATCGTACAATGTTTAAACTTTAAAAATGTTAAATCTTTAAATCCTTAAAATACATAAAATCTTCAAATATTTAAAATCTTCAAAATCTTCAAATCTTTAAATATTTAAAATCTTAAAACTATTTAAAATCTTCAAAATCTTCAAAAAAAATTTAAATCTTCAAAACTTTAAAATCTTCCAAATCTTTACAAACATACAATGTTTAAACTTTAAAAATGTTAAATCTTTAAATCATTAAAATATATAAAATCTTCAAATATTTAAAATATTCAAAATATTTAAAACTTTAAAATCTTCATAATCTTCAAATCTTTAAAATCTTAAAATTCTTTATTTCAAATTAATAATTAAAATGTTTTAATCTTTTAAATCTTAAAATAAATGTTAATTTAAATAAATTAATACATTGAAATCTTTAATTTCTCACTCATATCTCATTCACATTTGGCACACAGAAACAGAATTACATTTTTTGGTGAAAGTTGACAATAATTACATGAATTAAATATATTTTATTGTGTCTCTATTTCACACCTTTTTAAAGTGCTTGAAACACATTAGACTACAAAATGTCACCAACAACAGTTTCTGTTCAGAGAACCCAAACAAACACGTTCATCAGTGAGCGGATCTCAACTTTATCAGTTCTGATGATCTTTTATAATGTTCAAACGCTCCGGCCGACACCCGTCCAGAGTGTGTCATGAATAATGGACGACAGTGCTTGTGTCACAGTTATAACAGTTATATAACAGCACGGTCTGTTTTACATTCCTCATGAATATTCAGTGAGCATCAGACAGACCGCTTAAATAAACATGATGCCAAACCTTGTGGGAGAAACAGTGTGAGAGAAGGAAATGAGATTGTGAATACTTTATTCACGGCCGACAGAACAGGAAACAACATGTTGTTGTCCTGATGATGGTCTAGTTTTTAATTGGATTTTAAATATATCGAGTAAGCTCTCAATATCCTCTTGATTTATAATGTAACCTCATTTGGCTGTCTGGGAAGGGAACGTTGATGTTACTTGTGTGTTTTAAGGACTGTAATGACCCGAGCCTGACCAGACACAATACCAGTCTGGTTTTGAGCTGGTTTTGAGCTGGTTTAGGCTTCGGTGTATCAGTATTTAAATCTCTAATAAGTGGCTTTGACAGTAATGATTAATTTGGGTTGGAGTGTGTCACAGGGTCTCTTTATGGGCCAGTTATGTGTCAGAGAAATGCAATGAGATCTTATTCTGCTTTCATCGGACTCATGAGATAAATCCCATCAGCCATCTGTCTGTCAGTCGTCTCAGATGTTTTAATTAAATCACAGATGAGATGGACGTGATCGGAGCCAATAACAGCGAAGCGCTATGAACTTTAATCTCACTTTAGCACATCAAACCTGCCGTAACTCGTGAAGTCTTATTGTAAAATGAACCCTGTAAATTGTTTTCATGGTGCAACTCGCAAAGTTACAAACGACCCCATTAATACTATTGTGAACTTTAGAAATGCCCTCATTCATTAAACTCATTTCAACACTGCAAGATACAGTATATATATATATATATATATATATAGAATTAATACGTATATTTGTATAAAGTGCTTTAAACTGGATTTAGGCATGGGTGACATGGGTAGTCACCCTGGGTGGCATCTTGTGAGGGCGTGGCACAAGGCGGTGGCAACTGCTTTATGCAGCACAATGAGCTAGCAGCTAGCGCTCGTGTTATTGTTTATGGTCAGTGTGTCATGTTTAAGATCTTTAAAATCTTCAAATCTTCAAAATCTTCAAATCTTTAAATTCTTCAAATCTTTAAATTCTTCCAAATCTTTAAAATCTTAAAATCTTTAAAATCTTCAAATCTTTAAAATCTTCAAATCTTTAAAATCTTTAAAATCTTCTAAATCTTCAAATCTTTAAATTCTTCCAAATCTTTAAAATTTTAAAAATCTTCAAAATCTTAAAATCTTTAAAATCTTAAAATCTTCAAAATTTTCCAAATCTTCAAAATCTTAAAATATTTAAAATCTTCAAATCTTCAAAATCTTCAAATCTTTAAAATCTTCAAAATCTTCAAATTCTTTAAAATCTTCAAAATCTTTAAATCTTCAAAATCTTAAAATCTTCAAAATCTTAAAATCTTTAAAATCTTCAAAATCTTCTCAGTGTGTCATGATTAAGATGATGTCACGGCAGTAGAGGCGGCGTAACTATGACGATCATTCTATAATCTCGCCCACGTTGCGGCGGCACTAAATTGCAGTGGAGATGCAAGCTCAGAAAACTCGAACCGTAACGTGGAAAAGTGCCATAATTTTGTTATATAATTAAAATGCGTAAATCTTGAAATAATTATTCCTGTGCATGAAGACACAAAAAGTATTTAAATTGACATATACTCAAAAATTATTTTCTGATTTATGCATTTGAATATTGATAATAAAATGTCATCGTTTTAAATGTAGTAATCTTTAACCAAAATGTTTTTTTGTTAATAACATTTAGTTAAAAATGAATAAATCTTAAATATTTTTTTCTGAGTGTATGAAAACAAACATTTCTGTATTTCAAAAATTGTAATTATTTCGCCGCCCGGCGTGAATTTGCGTCTTTGCATTGACATTGTATGTAGCAGCACAGCGCGAAACGCTCGCTTCACGTTGTATGTGAACGCACCATATATCTTAAAAATATGCGAAATAATTTTTCTAGGTCTTTTTATTTATTTATTTATTTATTTTTTTAATCCTATGTTGTATTTCTCTTTCACTGTGGCACGTTTAAATGTGAAAGATCCACTCGATGTTCAACGGAAATTATTTATTGTACATAGCAAAGCAAAACAGGGATTTAATGATCAAATATTAGTGACAAAATAAGTTGCAAAATATCGAAATGACGTACTCAAAAATAATTTCCAGATTTAAAGACAATGGAGCAGGTTTCGGCCCTGAACATCATTACTTCTTAAAGATTAAATCTATTCATCTTTGTTCTAGTGGACATGGACATGAAATCCCTCCGTTTAACTGCCTCCAGTGTTGGGATTTCAAAAGATTTCTAAAGCCTGAAAAATGGCAGTAAACACACTTAAATGTCTCCCCTGATCTCACAATGTCTCACGGCTAAATGAAGACGAGTCCTACAGCACTCATCAATAATGCTGATGGTCCTGTGGACCTGCACGAATGGGGTCGAGGGGCTCCGGTGTGACATTAGCTACGAAACGTCTGTAAAATGAAAAGGATGCTTGACTAATGACGTTCCTGAGGAGGTTAAACCAAGTGTGCTGCACAAGCCCTCAAAAGTGAAGCCAAAATCTCTCGATCGCCCCCCGGTGACTGGTCCTAGTATAGGTCATAAGCCCCGCCTCCCCATGTTATTCAACGGGACGTGAGACCAACTAAACAATTAAATTACACTTCACATATCTTTTTTCCAAAGATAGTTTCTGTCATTTACTGTCGTTTCTATCACGTTGATGTCATTTCAAGTGTTTGTTTTCAAAATAAGTTTGTTTTTAGTTATTTGATGCTATAAAAACGGTGCGGTGACATCATGATTGACAGCTGTGATTGACAGGTTCTCTGAGCGAAGTAGTCACTGAAGCACCAACTGACTTTTTTTCGGGATCTTCGGAGGACTGAGGAGATTGGCGCTTTAAATTTAATATCTAAATTTCTATAATTAATTATTTCACACCGTCATAAGTCAAAAGGGGCGTGTGCTTGCGGTTGATTCAGCGAGAGTGAGGGCGGGGCCTTGATTTCGCGGCTTTACTTCCTGCTCACTACTGCGCAGGTCTGGTCCCGAAATCGCAACTGCGCAGACTCAAGTCCCAAGATGTCAGCGCCATATCGGGACACTGGCGGCTTCAGTTCTCACCAATGGAAAAGAGCGAAGGGGCGTCGGCCATCTGTGGAACTTACAGGACCCTAAAACACTAATAAAACAGACCCACAATTAATAAATGCTTCACTAATGATCTTCAAAAACAGTGTTTCCTAATGAAGCTCAAAATGAAATTTGTGAATAAATGGGTCAAATTGTGTCTGACAGAATGTGCCAGCGTGTCTGTGCCAGTCGTAATGGGGTCATTGTGCCAGTTCATGCCACAGGCGCGGGTAACAGGGCAATAATCAGCTCGTGAACACATTCTCATGCACACCAGAAACAGCAGATGCCTCATCCTGGCAGCGGCAGCAGCGGGCATATGTGAGAGACCATGCCAGGCTTGAAGACATACACTTACACACGTGGTTTATTTCTATGCCAGTGTAATAAAAAGACGCTTGTGCACATCATCTAATTTGGTCTATTTCTGATATTTACCAAGAGCATTTTAAAGTCAACATGAAACCGTGTTCACAAGCCGCTCTGACGTCTGTAACGTGAGTGAAACGGGACATTAGCGTTAATGTACGGCGAGATCTGGTGAATTGATCCGATGCTATAAAGTGTCTCTATATAGATCAACTAAAAGGTGGCACTGATGAATCGCTCAAAATAAGTCAGAAATGTGTATTAAGAATGTAAATGTGTTCATTTTTACCCTTTAAACTACGATTGCACTGATGTATCGGCCACCTGTACTTTATCGGCAAATTATTAATGCAAATTTATTATTAACGCATCGATATGAACAAAAACATGTTAATGTATAATTAATTATGTACATTTATTGCATTATATAAAGTTTTTAATGTCTCATACGTGTCTGTTGTTGCTGTAAATTGAACTTAAGAGATGTGTACTAAAAGTGGAAAGTAAAGGCACATCTGCACAACATCTGCACAACATCTGCACAACATCTCAGTATCACGAGGGATGTTTGTGCCAGACTGACTCACCACAGCGGTGTCGTGTTAACCATTCAGAAACGTCCTGCTTCATTCTCACAGTTGTGACTTCTGCCAATTGTTTCGCTTGTGAAAAATCCACCTGAATTAACACGAGTCAAATGATGTTGATTGAGTTTAACTTGTACTAAACCCAAAAATATTCCTTTAATTCTAGTCAACCTGTTCAGATAAACCCAACAAGTATTATCTTTAGCGCATGTCCACTAATGAAGAGATGATTCAGACAAATCAGGGGAAAAAATTTTTATAATAAAAATATACTGCATCATTGAGATTTACATTACAAACCCATTTTACGATTGAGACACTGACACGATTCTCAGTTTATGATACACACTTACAATAATTCTTTATCTTGTGGTCAGTTCAACATTTCAATATTAAATATATACATTTTTCATTTACCCAAGATATGCATTTATATGTTGCACTGTAATAATGTACAACTGATATGCTGAGTGACTCCAGTCAGGTCTCCTTAGCAACCAAATTGGCCGGTTGCTAGGGAGGGTAGAGTCACATGGGGTAACCAAATTGGCCGGTTGCTAGGGAGGGTAGAGTCACATGGGGTAACCAAATTGGGCCGGTTGCTAGGGAGGGTAGAGTCACATGGGGTAACCAAATTGGCCGGTTGCTAGGGAGGGTAGAGTCACATGGGGTAACCAAATTGGCCGGTTGCTAGGGAGGGTAGAGTCACATGGGGTAACCAAATTGGCCGGTTGCTAGGGAGGGTAGAGTCACATGGGGTAACCAAATTGGCCGGTTGCTAGGGAGGGTAGAGTCACATGGGGTAACCTCCTCGTGGTCACTATAATGTGGTTCTCGCTCTCGGTGGGGCGTGTGGCGAGTTGTGCGTGGATGCTGTGGAGAATAGCGTGAAGCCTCCACACGCACTACGTCTCCACGGTAACGCGCTCAACAAGTCACGTGATAAGATGCGCGAATTGACGGTCTCAGACGCAACTGAGATTCGTCCTCTGCCACCCGGATTGAGGCGAGTCACTGCGCCACCACGAGCAGCTTTTTGTTTTGGAGCTTAATTGTTAATGCAACAATGTCAAAAATCTAATTCTTGTTTCTTTTGATTTTGGGATGAAATATGAGCTAGACGTGTTTTCACCCATTATGACAAATGGATGCAGGTGAAATCATGAATGCTTTAAATACCCCCAAAACACTGACAAAACCTGACACTTAAATAAATGAGCTATTGACAAAAAAATACAAATCTAAATTATTAATTAAATTTTAGAATCATACAGTTTTATAATATGTGATTTTCAAATGGCACAAGAATTTACATTTACACATTTACAAATTTTAAGCCCCCAACAACAGATTGACAAATAATCAGAAAAACAAAACAAATTTGTAAACTTACGAACAATGTCATATTTTGTGTACAACATGTATTTATTTTCACATAAATAATTATTTTCAAAATTCTGTATTGTAAAATAATAATAAAAAAAATCACCATCATTAAAATACAATTATGTAAATTAAATCTGTACCACTTAAATAGATGCAATAAGAACCAAATCTATAACTCAAATATTCAACCATTGACCATTTGAACATATATTATATGGCCAAAACGTTTGTGAACCCCTGAAAAACACGTGATTTCAGCACTACTGTCATGAATAAGAGCTTCCACTCTTCTGATCATCTTTCCACTAAATGTTCAACATGTCTGCTGGGATTTACTCTCATTCACACACACGAGTTGACCATGTAATGTACATTATGAAGGTCATTTAGTGCATTTATTGTCAGTTCTCGCTGTTATTAAGAGTATTTCACAACACGGTTATGTGTTTACATGTCCACTGATTGTCAGCTTCTGACCGTCTGACTGATGTCTGTGATCTATCAGTAATTTCAGTGATACACAGTCACTAGTCAGGAGAGGTTTTATGAGAGTGATTACAACTATAAACATGATTCAAAGCTCTCGAACACGTTACGTGATTGGTCTTGTTTTCTCATCGTCTCTCTGTAGTTCTCGGACACTTTCCTGCAGGCGTTTGGTGAAGATGTGACGGACTCGACCGCAGTACGTGTGTTCTGCGTCCTTTAGCTTTTCCTCCAGTGGGAGAAGAAAACTGTGGACTGGATCTTTTCCAAATGGAAACTAAAAACCAGCAGAAGAACATCAGATCGACTGCAGAGTCGCACCAGTTCATTAAACATCACAGAAGTCAACATGAAATCAAAATAGAGTCCGTTTAATTTAGGGATGCACCGATGTTCACCGATGCAACCTTCGGCATGTCGGTTACAAGCATGAAAACAGCTGAATGAAAAACTGATGGTGTTGATTAATAATTAATTATTAGCATACTTTGTTAAAACTCCAGAAATAATAATAGTGATAAGATGAAGGCTTGGCACTACTAAGAACGTGTAATATTTATTTTTTATTCTCTCATTCTCACGTCAATGCGGAAAAAACTCCATAAACGGATGCGACAGTTGTGAAAACGGCATTTACCTATAGGCTACATGATGAGAGAAACCAGCAGACTTTGACTTCTGAGACATTGTTATGATCTTCATTAATGCTGCACGATTGATTGAATTAAGATTAAAATCACAAAATGGCTTTGAACGATTTCTAATATGTAAAAGGCAGCGTTTCTGCATTCAGTGATTCAGTCAACACTGTGTAAGCAAGCGGCGCCCTCTAGCGGTCTGGACGGCTTTATCCATTATACCACTATAATACAGAATTTAAATGGGAGGTTTTGTTACTTTGGTTTAAACTTTTTATTTTTATGTTATCATATTTACTTTTTTCTATTGGCTTGAAAAAGATCTACCATTTAAACACATTTCTATTCTGGCTTCTTCTGAGACCCAAAATTTTAAACATTTACTCCTCCTACAGCTTTCAAGCTACAGACTCCAAACTCAGAACAAACCTTCAGGCTGGTCTGACTCGGGTTATTATATTTAACTGATCAGAATTTCAGAATTCCTGAAGCGGACTTCCGAACAGGCCCAATTTCCGATTGACTTTAAGGGTGAAAACATTTTCCTGTAGTAACTCCTTTAGAGGATTCAACCTACAGCCACCAATTTCATTACACACCTTCAGGCTGTTCTGACGTATGCTGTAAAGCAACATGCTAATACATGCTGAAATATGCTGGCAATATGCTAAACCATGCTAACAATGCCTAGCAACATGACATAACATGCTAACAACATGTTAGAACATTACAAGTTAGCAACTACTAGCTATGTGCTAAAACATGTTAACAATGCCTAGCTAAGTGTTAAAACATGCTAGAAACATGCTAGCATCATGCTAACATAAGACCCAGCTAAGTGTTAAAACATGCTAGTAAAAACCTAACTATTAAAAAATGCTAGCTACATACTAAAACATGATAGCAATATCTATGCAAGTGTTAAATATGCAAGCAAAACCTAGCAACAAACTAATAACATACTAGCAACACCCATCAACATTCTAATGTCATGTTAAAACATGCTAACAATGTCTAAAATGTTAAAACATGCTTGCAATGCCTAGCTAAGTGCTAAAACTCTCTATCAACATGCTAGAATCATGCTAACAAATGT
Organism: Xyrauchen texanus; assembly: GCF_025860055.1. NCBI lineage: Eukaryota > Metazoa > Chordata > Actinopteri > Cypriniformes > Catostomidae > Xyrauchen > Xyrauchen texanus. Next base: position 27,877,338 of record NC_068321.1, on the reverse strand, counting down.
TAACATTGCCTAGCTAAGTGCCAAAACATGCTAGCATCATGCTAACACAAGACCCAGCTAAGTGCTAAAACATGCTAGCAAAAACCTAGCTAAGTGTTAAAACATTTTAGCTACATACTAAAACATGCTAGCAAATTCTATGCAAGTGTTAAATATGCAAGCAAAACCTAGTAACAAACTAGTAACATGCTAACAACACCTAGGAACATGCTAATGTCATGTTAAAACATGCTAGCCATGTCTAAAATGTTAACTTTATTTGTCTAGTTTTATCTAGTTTATATTTCACTGTAGCTCTCTTTAAAAAATTAGCCTGTCTAAAATCTTGTAATTAAATAACACCGTAATTTAACATCGGTTATCGTTAGTGTAACACAAGGAACGGCAATAGCAATAAAAACAATCAATACTTTCACAACAGACCATTTTAGTTAAATAAAAAAATAAAATAAATAAAAGTCCCGTATAAAATGTTTTTTGAATATCTTGTTTCACTCTAAAATGTGTCACATTATGGACGTTCAATGGGTTGCGAATGCCATTTCATGTTGACTTTAAGATCTTTGAGTCAGTGTAATGTTGATTAGCTGATTAGATTAGTGGCTAATCTAAATCAAGCTCCAATATTTCAGCTAATTCGCATTAGCACTGGAAGATCATGACAAAAATGTCAAAGCAAAATTAGGTTTTAATTGTTCTGGTCTATAGTACTTATATTAGGCACTAAAACACATACAAGAACACATCTATTTACATATTCACGTGTTTTTCCTTTCCAGATTAGATTCAGAAACGCATCAGTGGTGGAATCAAGATTCATGACTTTCCCAAAAATGATCCAGAATCATTTTTAAATCAGCTTGTTTCTCTATAGCCTCACATAACGTCTCTCACTCTCTCCATATACGGTCATTCAGGCAAATATAAATGTAAAAAGACCCTGTTTGAGGCCATTAAAAGTTGCTCTAGATTCATGGAGCACAAGTCAGGCCATGAGGGGCATGTTTACTGTATTTGCCCATTTATTTACGGGAAGATGGGCACTGCCAGCCAATCATACGCAGCAGTGGTAGTAAACATTTTACAGCTCTTCTGTGGCATCTGAGTGCTTGTACTGAAGCCTTTTACTGTCAGACACATTCAAGCACTGAAGTACGTCTGCCGGGACCATAACAGGGTGTGTACATGAAGACAATGTGTTTATATTTTATCAGAGGTGGAAAAACAGAGATGATGATGATACAGAATTGTACAGATATGTCCAGGTCATTGATGCAACAGCTGGCTTATCAGATCAGACACGGAGCAACAACACCCGGACTCTCTTATTATTATTCTTGGAGATTTTAACAAGGCAAATCTCACACGTGATCTGCCCAAATACAGACGTGTACAGTACATACACGTGATCACTGCTACACAACAATAAAGGATGCTTATCACTCGGTCCTTAGAGCAGCTTTGGGACTCTCTGATCACTGTCGGGATCTTCTTCCGACCTACAGGCAGAAACTAAAATCGGCTAAGCCTGTAGTAAAGACTGTAAATAGTTGGACCAATAAAGCAGAGCTGGAACTACAAGCCTGCTTTGACTGCACTGATTGGAGTGTTTTTGAAGCTGGAGACACCAATCTGGATGAGCTCACAGATACGGTGACATCATATATCAGTTTCTGTGAGGATATGTGGATCGCTACAAGGACTTATTTAACATAAAACAACAACAGCAAACCATGTTTTACGGCAGGACTCGGGCAGCTTCGTCAGGCCAAAGAGGATGCTTACAGAGGTGGGGATAAAGTATTGTATAATCAGGCCAAAAACAGCCTGACAAAGGAGATTAGAGTGGCTCAAAGAAGCTACTCTGAGAAAACAATTTCTCATCTAATGACCCGGCATCAGTGTGGAGAGGCCTGAAGGACATGACCAACTACAAGACACCGTCCCCCAACTCTGTAAGGCATCAACAACTGGCTGACATATGAAAGTGTTTTACTGTAGATTTGAAAAGCCCAATCTCACACCCCACACCCAATCTGACCTACAAACACCAACACCTCCTGCGACCCCCCTCCTGCTACTCAACCTGCACTTAAGATATGGGAAGAGGATGTGTGCCGGGTCTTCCGGAAACAAAAGGCAAGGAAACCACAGGGCCCTGATGGGGTTTCACCCACTTGTCTAATATCCTGTGCTGACCTACTGGCCCCCATCTTCACACAGATCTTCAACAGATCACTGGAGCAGTGTGAAATTCCCTACTGCTTCAAATGCTCCACCATCATCCCTGTCCCAAAGAAACCCTAAATACAGGACTTAATGACTACAGACCCTCGCTCTGACATCTGTGGTCATGATGTCATTTAAGAGACTGGTGTAAGCACACCTAAAGGACAACCCCACTCTCCTATGGACTATATTACACCAACTCTAAGTTCCCATGTGTATCTGTCAGTGGATCACCACCGCTTTCTGACGGACAGAAATGAGACGCCAATGAGAGGCAAACAAAACGCCCAAACCTGACCGACGGTGTCCTAGACGCCAACGAGAGGCAAACAAAACGCCCAAACCTGACCGACGGTGTCCTAAACGCCAACGAGAGGCAAACAAAATGCCCAAACCTGACCGACGGTGTCCTAAACGCCAACGAGAGGCAAACAAAATGCCCAAACCTGACCGATGGTGTCCTAAACGCCAATGAGAGGCAAACAAAATGCCCAAACCTGACCGATGGTGTCCTAAACGCCAATGAGAGGCAAACAAAATGCCCAAACTTGACCGACGGTGTCCTAAACGCCAATGAGAGGCAAACAAAGTGCCCAAACCTGACTGACGGTGTCCTAAACGCCAACGAGAGGCAAACAAAATGCCCAAACCTGACCGACGGTGTCCTAAACACCAACGAGAGGCAAACAAAATGCCCAAACCTGACCGACGGTGTCCTAGACGCCAACGAGAGGCAAACAAAACGCCCAAACCTGACTGACTGTGTCCTAGACGCCCCTACCTGACCGACGGTGTCCTAGACGCCAATGAGAGGCAAACAAAATGCCCAAACCTGACCGACGGTGTACTAGACGCCAATGAGAGGCAAACAAAACACCCAAACCTGACCGACGGTGTCCTAGACGCCAACGAGAGGCAAACACTTTGGCAGCAGGAGTCATTTAGGTTCCTGGGCACTGCAATCTCACAGGACCTGAAATGGGAGACCCACATAGACTCCACCCATCAGAGGATGTACTTCCTTCGCCAGCTGAGGAGGTTCAACCTGCCACAGGTGCTGCTGAAACAGTTCTACTCAGCAGTCATTGAGTCTTCAATAACTGTCTGGTTTGGTTCAGCTATGAAATCAGTCTTCAGAAGACTACAAAGGACAGTCCACCCTGCTAGAACTGTACACATCCAGAGTAACAAAAAGGGCTGGTAAAATCACTCTGGACACCATTCACCCAGCACACTGTTGCCCTCTGGTGGCACTACAGAGCACTGAGCACCAGAACAGGCACAAGAACAGTTTTTTTACTCAGGCCACCTCATGAGCAGTTAAAACTGCACCGTGATGTCACTAAATGTGTATATGTGTGCATTCTCTTTGCACTGGAAGCTTCTGTCAACATGACAAACTCCTTGTGTAAGCATACTTGGCAATAAAGCTCATTCTGATATGGTTTGTTGTTGTTGATTAAAGAAGTGAAATAACAAAATAAAAATGATAATTTGCATAAAGATAATAAAGCCTATCTCTAGGACTAGGACTAGGGCACACAATATATCAGCAACCGATATATATCAGGGAGAATTAAACTATTATTGTTGTGCCGATTGCAGAGAATCTCTCATGGTTTACAAATTAACCGCGTGTGTGACCAGGAAAGTGATGTCATATAATATCTCTCTGAAAGGAACCTTTTACATTGTTTTATTCCTATTTAATCAGAATCATCCGCTGTATGTAACAATGTGTAATTTCTAATATTGCGTTTATGTTTCATGAAGTTATAAGCTAAATACTTAATTTGTCTCCAGTAAGTCGTTTTTAATTAAGCAGCTCCAGTTTAATGGGTTAAAACGCAACTTATCGGTTATTACATCGGCCCAGAAATTCTATTTTTTTTCTGTTGTGATCATTTCTAAACAATTAAACACACTTTGCATAATTTGCATTATTGTCATATAAACATCTCATTCTCATTAACAGTCCCAATATTAAAACTCATTTTCTTTATGCATATACAGATTAATGAATCCATTTATCCATCTGAATATCTAATGTGTCTGCAGGAAATGAAACTGAAGTGTAATATTGAATGTGTTCATGAGAGGTTTGTGTATGTTGTGCATTTGTGATGATCCTCGTGCAGCCAGAAGAATCATGAGTCTGTGATAGTGACAGATCTCATTGAGGTAATGACCCACAATACTCTTCTTGTATAATGAGAGAAATACTGACCATAATGACCACACACACACGCGCACACACACGCTATACACACATGCACACACACACACACACACACGCTATACACACATGCACGCACACACGCTATACACACACACGCTATACACACACGCTATACACACACGCTATACACACACGCACGCACGCGCGCACGCACACACAAATAACACGCGCGCACGCACACACAAATAACACACGCACACACACACACAAATAACACACGCACACACACACACACACACACACACACAAATACAAATAACACACGCACAAATAACACATGCACACACACACACACACACACAAATACAAATAACACACGCACAAATAACACATGCACACACACACACACACACACACACACACACACACACAAATACAAATAACACACGCACAAATAACACATGCACACACACACACACTCTCGCTGTGTCCAGGTTATGACACCTCACACTAATGTGTGTCAGCAGCACCCAAAGGATCTTCCCAAATTAACAGTCTAATTAGATTTGCTGGGTTACACACACACACACACACACACACACACACACACACACACACACACACACACACGCTTAATGAAATGTCACCCGGACTTTATTAAACTCTAATGTTAAGAGACTACACCACCTTAAATTACATAAAACCTAAAATGTTAATAATCCAAAAACTAAAACTAACAATTCCTCAAATACTCTGACAGGAAACACACCTTCTGAATGGCGTCATAAACGGCTCTGAACGCAGGCTGCTTGTCGTCATGGTAAACCCCTCGGTTGCCGTGGAGAATGTTAACGCCGTGTTGTTCGGCTGTGTCGCAGTTGCTGCCGTAGATGCAGTGATCCGGACGGTAATTCCACTGGCACGGGAACACAAACAAACTCTCTGTGTTGGACAAGAGATGGACAGAGTTTATGAGCTCTTATGTGTTCAGAACGATTCTTAAAAACACACCGTCAATCTTTTACAGTGTTGTTCATTTCTATATGATTTTCATAGATTTAAAGGGACAGTTCACGCAAAAATGAAAATTGTCTCATCATTTACTCACTCTCATGCCGTCCCAGATGTGTGAGACCTTTTCTTTTTAGAAGATTTGTAGAAGAATATTCACAATGCAAGTGAATGGTGACCAGAACTTTGAAGCTCCAAAAAGCACATAAATGCAGCATAAAACAATCCATAAGACTCCAGTGGTTTAATCCATGTTTTCTGAAGTGATATGATCGGTGTGGGTGCCCGTTTAGATTCGCTTTCACATATGAAAGTGTTGATTTATAGCAAATAAGCACTTAAATACTGATCTGTTTCTCACACACGCCTGTCATATGGATTACTATATGCTGCCTTTATGTGCTTTTTGGAGCTTTACAGTTCTGGTAACCATTCACTTGCATTGTATGGACCTACAGATGACATCATGTACCTGGGTTATGATGGAATATAATGTTGAGCAGGTCTTGATCTCCCCAGGTGATGTTCAGTTTATATTTCTGCAGCAGCGGCATCAGCAGCTCAGACCACTTCAGATTCACTGTTGTCATGTCATTCTGCACACACACACACACACTAACTGTGAATGACACGCGTGCTGTAGTGTTCACTCAAACCACAGTCCAGCTGATATACACAACCAACATGATTTATTCACATATTTCCCTCCTGTATGACACGATGAAACACTTCCAGTAATGTGGAAATATGAGAAACTGTGAAGAACAACAGTGACATCTGCTGGTGAGGCCTGGAATAACCACAAATATATATATATATATATATATATATATATACAGTGAGGAAAATAAGTATTTGAACACCCTGCTATTTTGCAAGTTCTCCCACTTAGAAATCATGGAGGGGTCTGAAATTGTCATCGTAGGTGCATGTCCACTGTGAGAGACATAATCTAAAAAAAAAAATCCAGAAATCACAATGTATGATTTTTTAACTATTTATTTGTATGATACAGCTGCAAATAAGTATTTGAACACCTGTCTATCAGCTAGAATTCTGACCCTCAAAGACCTGTTAGTCTGCCTTTAAAATGTCCACCTCCACTCCATTTATTATCCTAAATTAGATGCACCTGTTTGAGGTCGTTAGCTGCATAAAGACACCTGTCCACCCCATACAATCAGTAAGAATCCAACTACTAACATGACCAAGACCAAAGAGCCGTCCAAAGACACTAGAGACAAAATTGTACACCTCCACAAGGCTGGAAAGGGCTACAGGAAATTGCCAAGCAGCTTGGTGAAAAAAGGTCCACTGTTGGAGCAATCATTAGAAAATGGAAGAAGCTAAACATGACTGTCAATCTCCCTCGGACTGGGGCTCCATGCAAGATCTCACCTCGTGGGGTCTCAATGATCCTAAGAAAGGTGAGAAATCAGCCCAGAACTACACGGGAGGAGCTGGTCAATGACCTGAAAAGAGCTGGGACCACCGCTTCCAAGGTTACTGTTGGTAATACATTAAGACGCCATGGTTTGAAATCATGCATGGCACGGAAGGTTCCCCTGCTTAAACCAGCACATGTCAAGGCCCGTCTTAAGTTTGCCATTGACCATTTGGATGATCCAGAGGAGTCATGGGAGAAAGTCATGTGGTCAGATGAGACCAAAATAGAACTTTTTGGTCATAATTCCACTAACCGTGTTTGGAGGAAGAAGAATGATGAGTACCATCCCAAGAACACCATCCCTACTGTGAAGCATGGGGGTGGTAGCATCATGCTTTGGGGGTGTTTTTCTGCACATGGGACAGGGCGACTGCACTGTATTAAGGAGAGGATGACCGGGGCCATGTATGGCGAGATTTTGGGGAACAACCTCCTTCCCTCAGTTAGAGCATTGAAGATGGGTCGAGGCTGGGTCTTCCAACATGACAATGACCAAGCACACAGCCAGGATAACCAAGGAGTGGCTCTGTAAGAAGCATATCAAGGTTCTGGCGTGGCCTAGCCAGTCTCCAGACCTAAACCCAATAGAGAATCTTTGGAGGGAGCTCAAACTCCGTGTTTCTCAGCTGACAGCCCAGAAACCTGACTGATCTAGAGAAGATCTGTGTGGAGGAGCGGGCCAAAATCCCTCCTGCAGTGTGTGCAAACCTGGTGAAAAACTACAGGAAACGTTTGACCTCTGTAACTGCAAACAAAGGCTACTGTACCAAATATTAACATTGATTTTCTCAGGTGTTCAAATACTTATTTGCAGCTGTATCATACAAATAAATAGTTAAAAAATCATACATTGTGATTTCTGGATTTTTTTTTTTAGATTATGTCTCTCACAGTGGACATGCACCTACGATGACAATTTCAGACCCCTCCATGATTTCTAAGTGGGAGAACTTGCAAAATAGCAGGGTGTTCAAATACTTATTTTCCTCACTGTATGTATATATATATATAGAGATAGAGAGAGAGAGAGATAGAGAGAGAGAGAGATAGATATTGGTACATAGTATATTAATAAATACACACATTTCATTACAAAATTCCAACAATTTAATATGATGGAATTTTGCTATGAAATTTAAATATGTAAATCTTTAAAAAAATATATATATATAGTTTTTTTTCTTCAGCCTTTTTGATGGTATTCAAAATCTTTATTTTATAACCATCATGTCAACCAAAAAGTCACTGTTGCACAGAAAATTCTAATTATTTAATATAAGTATAAAGTAAAATCATGTTGGAAATATTGTTATATGTTGATGTTTTCTACAGTTTTTCACTCAATAAACAAACGTAAGAATGATTAAATCACTTGCATTTATATGCACCAATTCAAAAGTAAAAAAAACAACATCTTTTTACATTTCAATACATTAAAAATAAGAAAATTAAACATTTTAAGATTGAAGTATTTACAACCTCATTATCCATTGTCGTCTAATGATCTTCTGAATTGATTTTCTCCCCAATGTGTAACACCCAATTCCCAATGTGCTCTAAGACCGCGTGGTGGCGTAATGACTCGCCAAACGCTATCATGTGACTTGAGCGAGTTACCATGGAGATGTAGCGCGAGTGGAGGCTTCACGTTATTCTCTGCGGCATCCACGCACAACTTGCCACACGCCCCACTGAGAGCGAGAACCACATTATAGTGACCACGAGGAGGTTACCCCATGTGACTCTACCCTCCCTAGCAACCGGGCCTGTTTGGTTGCTAAGGAGACCTGACTGGAGTCACTCAAACTCACGACTCCAGGTGTGATAGATAGTGTCAATACTCACTGAGATACACAGACCCTCCCTAATAAGAAATTGATATTAATATAATAAAAATGTCACAAGGAGACATTCGAAAACATTTCTTGAGCGATGACACAAATAATAATAATAATGTGTTAATTTTGTAAACGCCATGTTCTGACCCCTAATGCATGTCACTGTATAAATAAAGTCACACGTACCTTGAAGCGCTTAGCTCGGATTCGTGTCATGTTCATCAGCATGACTCCTGAGTTCACTCCAGTCTTGCCGTAATACGGGTGTCGCCAGAAGCGGTTATACCAGCCGATCCGCGGCTCCTCGCGTTCCGGTGCCATAGCGGCCACGCGGACTGCCGTTAAACCCGGAGAGAAACTTCCAGATGTCCTCCACCGGCCGCAGGAACAAGATGTCGGTGTCCACGCACAGCACAGAGTCCACTTCCTTTAAGATCAGCTGAAACATCCAATATTAAAACATTAAATTTAACAACACGATTAAACTTCAAAGTGCCTAAAGTCAAACTCAAGCGTCACATCGGATTCGGTTTAGGGAAGCAATAACCTGAAAATCTCCTCTGAGATTCACTGAAGTATGGAGGAGGAAAATATAACTTCCTACAATGATGTACTTCTGCATGCAACAGCATATTCAGTGGTAACTAATGTAGGGCGGGCTTAACACATCAGGATTTGATTGGCTTGTGCACAGCTCAGTTTACTCACAGGAAGGAAGAGTCTTTGAGAAGCGCAGGGCTTGAAGAGTTTCTTCCATTCTCGGCTGTTGTCATCGGGAAACTGATGGGATAAATACTGTAGTTGAACTTTGAGGGATTCTCTCCGCCACGAGTCCAACTGAACACAACAGAGTTATTACTGTTATGTTAATGAGACCAAAACTCATTGAAAACATTTATACTGGAAATAATTAGAAATACCGATTGAATAAAAACCACCAAGGATTAATGTTATCTTTAGCTTTATATCAACAGTATTAAACTACTAATAACTGCTAATTAACTAATATAAAACTTTAAAGGGATCGTTTGTATGACTTTCATCCGTGGAACACAAATTAACATACACTGGAAAAAATAAGTATGTGAACCCTTCGGAATTAGCTGGTTTTCGGCATTAATTGGTCTTGAAATGTGATATCTTCATTAAAGTCTCAAGTATAGACCAACACAATGTGCTTAAGGTAACAACACAATAACAATTATAATCTTTCATGTCTTTATTGAACACATCCCATTACACATTCACAGTGCTGTGGAAAAGTATGTGAACCCCTAGGCTAAAGGGGTCAACGAAGCTAATTAAAGTCAGGAGTTGGCAAACCTGGCATCCAATTAATGAAAAGAGATTGGAGGTGTGGGTTAGAGCTACTTTGACTTATAAAAAGCACTCAAATATTTTGAGTTTCACAAGAAGCATCTGCTGACATGGACCAAGAGTTCTCAGAAGAACTTTGCATAAAGTTGGAAAGGGTTCCAAGCTAACTTGAAGAATTTAGATATTCATCTGTCCACAGTTAGACAAACTGTCTATAAATGGAGATGATTTAGTACTATAGGTACTCTCTCTAGAAGTGGCCGTTAGATATTCATCTGTCCACAATGAGACAAACTGTCTATAAATGGAGATGATTTAGTACTATAGGTACTCTCTCTAGAAGTGGCCGTTAGATATTCATCTGTGCACAGTTAGACAAACTGTCTATAAATGGAGATGATTTAGTACTATAGGTACTCTCACTAGAAGTGGCCGTTAGATATTCATCTGTCCACAGTTAGACAAACTGTCTATAAATGGAGATGATTTAGTACTATAGGTACTCTCCTAGAAGTGGCCGTTAGATATTCATCTGTGCACAGTTAGACAAACTGTCTATAAATGGAGATGATTTAGTACTATAGGTACTCTCACTAGAAGTGGCCGTTAGATATTCATCTGTCCACAGTTAGACAAACTGTCTATAAATGGAGATGATTTAGTACTATAGGTACTCTCTCTAGAAGTGGCCGTTAGATATTCATCTGTCCACAGTTAGACAAACTGTCTATAAATGGAGATGATTTAGTACTATAGGTACTCTCTCTAGAAGTGGCCGTTAGATATTCATCTGTCCACAGTTAGACAAACTGTCTATAAATGGAGATGATTTAGTACTATAGGTACTCTCTCTAGAAGTGGCCGTTAGATATTCATCTGTCCACAGTGAGACAAACTGTCTATAAATGGAGGTGATTTAGTACTATAGGTACTCTCTCTAGAAGTGGCCGTTAGATATTCATCTGTCCACAGTGAGACAAACTGTCTATAAATGGAGGTGATTTAGTACTATAGGTACTCTCTCTAGAAGTGGCCGTTAGATATTCATCTGTCCACAGTGAGACAAACTGTCTATAAATGGAGATGATTTAGTACTATAGGTACTCTCACTAGAAGTGGCCGTTAGATATTCATCAGTCCACAGTGAGACAAACTGTCTATAAATGGAGATGATTTAGTACTATAGGTACTCTCACTAGAAGTGGCCGTTAGATATTCATCTGTCCACAGTGAGACAAACTGTCTATAAATGGAGATGATTTAGTACTATAGGTACTCTCACTAGAAGTGGCCAGTTAGATATTCATCTGTCCACAGTGAGACAAACTGTCTATAAATGGAGGTGATTTAGTACTATAGGTACTCTCTCTAGAAGTGGCCAGTTAGATATTCATCTGTCCACAGTTAGACAAACTGTCTATAAATGGAGATGATTTAGTACTATAGGTACTCTCACTAGAAGTGGCCGTTAGATATTCATCTGTCCACAGTGAGACAAACTGTCTATAAATGGAGGTGATTTAGTACTATAGGTACTCTCTCTAGAAGTGGCCGTTAGATATTCATCTGTCCACAGTTAGACAAACTGTCTATAAATGGAGATGATTTAGTACTATAGGTACTCTCACTAGAAGTGGCCGTTAGATATTCATCTGTCCACAGTGAGACAAACTGTCTATAAATGGAGGTGATTTAGTACTATAGGTACTCTCACTAGAAGTGGCCGGTAGATATTCATCTGTGCACAGTGAGACAAACTGTCTATAAATGGAGATGATTTAGTACTATAGGTACTCTCTCTAGAAGTGGCCATCCAGCCAAGATGACTCAAAGGGCACTAGGTAAAAATGAACCCTAGGGTGACAGATAAAGACTTGAAGGAATCATTGGAACTGGTTAACATCTCTGTTCATGACTCTACTATACAGAAAACATTAAACAGGTATGTTGTTCATGGCAGGACATCAAGAAGGAAATCGCTGCTTTCCAACAAAAACATTGCTGTGCACCTCAAGTTTAACAAAGACCAAATTGATACTCCACAACACTACTGGGAATATGTTTTGTGGACTGATGAAACTAAGGTTGAATTGTTTGGGAAGAACACGCAGCACTATGTATGGCGTAAAAAGGGCACCGCATACCAACATGAAAACATCATCCCAACGGTGAAGTACAGTATTAGAGAGCATCATGATTTGGGGCTGCTTTGGTGCTTCAGAGCCTGGACCGGCTATCGTCAAGGGAAAAATGAATTCAAGTTTATCAAGATATCCTACAGGATAATGTCAGGGTGGCAGTGTGGCAGCTGAAGCTCAGTAGAAGTTGGGTGAAGCAGCAGGACAATGACCCTAAACATCGAAGTAAATCCACTACAGAATGGCTTAAAAAAAAGGAAATCCACCTTTTGAAGTGTCCCAGTCAGAGTCCAGACCTGAACCC